>NC_081779.1:12129704-12414704 GCF_963082965.1 Carassius carassius
TTGGGGTCAATATAGAAATTAATGCTTTTTATTCAGCAAGGACGCATTCATTTGATGAAAAATGACAGAAAAGATATTTATAATGTTATATAATTTCTATTTAAAATAAATGCTGTTCTTATATATTGAACAAAATTATCCTCATTTAACAGAAATGTTAAGCAGTACTGTTTTCAACATTAAAAATAAGAATTTTTTTCTTAAGCACTCAATCAGCGTACTAGAATGATTTCCGAAGGATCATTGAAGACTGACACTGAAGACCTTAAAACATCTTATTGGCCTCAAACTCATTAGTCATTTGTCTTGTGCAATTCTTAATTGATCACTTGAATGCATAATAATAGTTAAAATAATGAATTAACTATTAAACTCTCGTACAAAGGTGGACAAAGTCGTCATCAACCCTTACTTTGGCTTGGGAGCACCAGATTATTCCAAAATCCAGATTCCAAAGAGAGACAAATGGCAGCACAGTATGACCAGTGTCACAGAAGACAAGTCAGTATATGCACTTAAAATGACAATGTTCTGTGTATTATATTAATAAGACAATAATAATCAGAGATTATTAAGAATCTCAATATACATCAGTTGGTGGATTGATCATGTTTTTTGTCACCACTCTGTGTGTCCTGTAGAGAGCACCAGTGGGTGGATGATTTCCCTCTGCACCGCAGTGCCTGTGAAGGAGACACTGAGCTTCTGTCTAAACTACTTGACAGTGGTTTCTCGGTTAAACAGCTGGACAGTGACCAGTGGGCACCCATTCATTACGCATGCTGGTAAAAAACAGCTTCTTGTTTCTTTTAATTAGTAATTACATATGAAGTGTTTGTTTAGGTCAAAAACATGAGATCACTTGGATCCCTTTTCCTTCTTTTCTGCCCATCATCTCTCCACTTTGCTCAAGTAAATTATATAAAAGTCGAAAAAATCGAAATCAATATGTTTTTCCTTTGACTACAGGCATGGAAAGGTGGAGGCCACCAAGCTTCTGTTGGAGAAAGGGAACTGTAACCCCAATCTGTTGAACGGCCAGCTGAGCTCTCCTTTACACTTTGCAGCCATTGGGGGCCATGCTGAAATTGTACAGCTGCTTCTGAAGCACCCGGACATAGACAGAGTGAGAAATACAATATTTTAACCATTTTTCTTGTTGTAGTTTTTTTTTTTTTACTTAGCGTAAATAGTGTAGAATGTATTATATATATTATGATTTTATCTTCTGTATGGGGTTTCTAAGGCATCCCTATGAATGGAACATAGGAAAATGATGAATTTGGCACACTTGTAGTGGTGGTCAAGAATAGCGATCTGGGTCTCTAGGACTCACTCTATAGTGCTATCACCAATTCAAAAATTCAACATTTAAATAGTTATAACTTTTGAACCCTATGTTCAAAAATTACTCTGATTACTCACCTCAAACTGTACACATTCGATATTTTACATTAAAGGATTAGTGCACTTTTAGAATAAAAATTTCCTGATAATTTACTCACCTCCATGTCATGACAGATGTTGTGTTTGTGAATGATTTTATTTGAATTTATTAAATACTACATGCAGTGCATGTACATCCAAATTCTTACATTTGATTTGATTCTCACTTTGTACTATTGAGCTTTGGCATCCATATGAATGCACATTACTTGGTGGCACTATAAGATAAGTGTTAGGCATCTAACCAAGAGGTTGTCAGTTCAAGTCTCGTGGGAAGCAACTTCATAAAATTGTGTTTTTACACTTTGATTACTTAAATATGTGAGTAAGTGATGTACTGAACATTCTTTCTTTGCTGGATTAAAAATTTGTATTTTTTTATTCATTGTGTTCATTCTCACCCGAGCCTCTGTCCATTTTGGGTTTATTCTCACTACTGAAATTCAGCAGCTAAATGAATACGCATCTTCTCAGTGGTGCATGGTGATGAGCAACAAACGGTTGACTTGAAAAGTGGGGTGTTCAGATCCATTGTGGTGCAATGTACAACTTGCCAATTGTGTTCAAAAGTTTATTTTGCTCAGCAATGTACTTATTTCTAAAACTTTTTAGTTATCTTAGGATGGGTAGGACATCTCTCTAGACTTTCAAAAATCTGAAAATCTTTGCAATAGAGCAATAAACCCTGTGAATAAGCAGTCTGCAGAATGGATAAATGGATGGAATAGCAAACTATACTTCTATAAATGGCTATTTCACTTTTAGTACATTACTACCATGTTAGATTGATTAAATTTATTATTTTGGGATTTTGTTATGATTCAATCTCTTTTCATTTTAAGCATATTGAGGACCAACAGAAACGATCCCCTCTTCAAGTATGTGAAGAAAACAAGCAGAACAGCTGGGAGGAGGCGGTGAAACTCCTTCAGCAAGCCAACAATAAACCAGTGAGAGTGAAACCACTTTGTTCTACTACACAGTGCTTCTGCTCCACAGAGCTGCAGGGATATATCACCATTCTGAAGTCTTGTAGATACTGAGTAGTGTGTTCTGGTGCGTTTCAGTATGAGAAGGTGAGAATTTATCGCATGGATGGATCATATAGGACTGTGGAACTGAAACATGGGAACAACACAACAGTGCAGCAGATCATGGAGGGCATGAGACTGTCGCAGGAGACACATCATTACTTCACCATCTGGATCTGCTCAGAGAACCTCAGTGAGACACCACACACCTGATAAAATACACTCACAACACAAGTCAGATATCACCTTCACTTACTTTTGTAACATTTCCGTCCATTACATCAGATTTTGCCTCATGCTTTTCTTATTTGATCTGGATTGAGACAAATCTGACCTGTGGTGTTTTTCAGGTCTACAGCTGAAGCCATACCATAAGCCCTTGCAGCACTTACGGATCTGGAGCGAGATAGTAACTGATCTCACCGCTCTGGATCCCCAAAGGGAAACTTCTCAGCTCTTCCTGCGCAGAGATGTTCGACTACCCTTAGAAATAGAAAAAAAGGTTTCTGCCACAACGTTATTAAATCTTTGCTCAATCTGCTTTTGCTCAATAATTCCACCTGATCCACATGGTGTTTTGAAAGCAATGGTTTAGAGCAAGGGTCCTCAACTCTAGACCTCGAAATCAGGGCTCTGAACCGGTTCAAGGAACGAAAACAAAAACCGGAAACTAATGAAATTTTGACAGGAACAGAACCAGAAACAGAAACGAAATTAAATTTTATAGTTCCGAACAGAATCGAAAAATTGAAATGGCCATTAATCGGTTAATAACATTATTTTATCGTTCCATTTAATATTTAAAATTTGCTATCAACCAATTCACCAATTCCAGCAGTACGGCATACGCAAATGTGCTGAAGCCAACGAGTGAAATGTCCGCTCAGCTGTGAACTCATCATAGGTAAATCGCAATTGCAATGCACCGCCTTCAGGGCCGGATTAAGACCAAATTAGGCCTGATGACGCAGCGCAAAAACGGCCTATTTTTTCTCGGCGTTGGTGCATGTGCATTCGACACTCAAGCGCCAGCATGCTTAACCTTTCCTGCCCAACTGAGGACCACAGCTCTCTTCTGGTTATTCCCAACTCTGAGAAGCTCTGCTCGCCGATGGCATTGGACATCATCATGCACAGATAGATGCGCAACCCAATTTCGACATTTCGAAACGTCCGAGAAAGATTTAACGATGACAAAAGCTTGTACAAGCTCTGCTGATTCGTTCACAGTCACCGGTTTCTGAGTGCATGAATGCAGCAAACTGTATCAGCTAATTTTGACCGATCAATAATCAGTTAAACGGTTTAAAAAGTCATTTATTTATTTTCAGTAAATTATCAAAATATTTAAATAGGTTTGCTGCATGGTTAATATACGCTATGCGTATATATATATATATATATATATATATATATATATATATATATATATATATATATATATATATATATATATATATATATATACTTTAAAAGTATAAGTTTAATAAAAAAGTATAATTTTTTTATATAAAATAGTATAAATATATATATGTACTTATATATATATACTTATACTTTTTTTAGAGAAAAAAAATATTATTTCATTCAGAAATAGACATAATGCAGACAAAATGTTTACAAACATTACAAACTATTAAATTAAAATTAACAAACTATAATAAACACTGTTATAGGTTATTTTTTATAATCATTTGGCATTCAAATACGTCGCGAATACTGAAACATTTGATTTTGTGTTGAATGAGACCCAACGTTGGTTTGAGTTTCGTTTTGGCATAAATTAATTATGTGTGTCGTTAATATGCTATAGCTTCTTATATTTTTAATTCCTGTTCTTTTCTAAATACTGTTAATTGAAATTATTTGTTCTGGAGTGAGGGGAAAATAGCCTAGTGGAGCTTCTCAAATTTACCGTAAGCTGAACAATTTTCATTTGCTGTATTAACCTCAAAGTAATTCTTAGAATTAAATTTGGAGTCCGACTTTCGGATGCAAATACAGCGTTACTTATTATACAGTACCTATTATTCTATATTCTTTGCAATGTGACGTTAATGACTAGGGATGTTAATTTTGTCATTTTTCCTAACCAACAACCGTTAACCGACAAGATTATTTTAAATAATAATAACTGAAAGTACAAACGCTATATAATAAATAACATTTTAGCATCCATGTCGGGAACATGGAAACATTTGGATTCCTGCCGAATGAGAGAGGTAGGCATCAGCTTCACCTTTAATTTGTTTTTGGATTGACGTTTTTATAGCCTATAACTTTAGAGGATTTGCTTTGGAGATAAACTAATAACTGTTTTTATAATGTTTTAAACATTTTAGTTTAGACTAGTTACAGGCATTTTAGCCTTCATTATTTCGGAAGTAATAGGGCTAATAAAATGCGATGTGAGCCGTGACTTAAGTTTTTTTTTTTTTTTCACTCTCGAAACGCAATCTTATGCAGGTGTTTTTTTTTTTTTTACAATGAGGCAATTTTTTTTAAATATCTTAAAAATAGTTTGATGTCTTTAAAGTGTTGATAGATTTTTTTTTTTTTTTTTTTTAAGTATCTTACATTTGGCCAAAATCTAGAGAAGATAATGCTGTATTGGCTGTGACTAAGCGTTAGATCTCTATTTTTTCTTTTTGAGTAAAGAAAACACTTTACTTTATTATTGTATTATTATTATTATTATTATTAGGCAAATTATAGGCAAATACTTTTTTTTTTGTTGAAAAAATAACGTTATTAACCGGTTTTTCTTCCACCCGAACTGGTTTCGGAACGGTAATATTCAGAGGAACGCAGAACAGAAACGTTAAAATATCGATTCTGCTCTGAGTGAACAGATTTAATTTTTTTTTCGTTTTCAAGCCCTGCTCGAAATCCCCTTTCCTGCAGAGTTTAGCTCCAACCCTAATCAAACACACCTGAACAAGCTAAATCTTGTCTTCAGGATTACTACAAAGTTTCAGGTAAATGTGTTTAATCCAGGTTGGAGCTAATCTCTGCAGGAAAGTGGATCTCCAGGTCCAGAGTTGAAGACCCCTGGTTTAGAGTCTTTTTCTACATTCTTCTGTGAAATTCATGTAAGCTTCCCTCTAAGGTTGAAGATCCAAAGTCCATCCTCATGCTGTTTGATGAAGCTCGTGACTGCCTCCTCAAAGGCTTCCTATCAGCATCAGATGGCAAGCTAATTACTCTCGCCAGCCTCCTCCTGCAGATTATTTATGGAAACTATGACAGCAAGAAGCACAAACATGGCTTTTTGAAGTATGTAGCTCATTCCTCATTGATTGCCCCATATTGACAATTACTGTTTCCGTGCCTGTGGTAAAATACATGAATATTTCTTGTTTAATGCAGTGAGGAAAACCTCAAATCATTAGTTCCAATCTCAAAGGTCAAGAGCAAAGCACATCACTGGACTAACAGGATACTTCACGAGTACAAGGTTTGTCGATTCTGATTTTTTTTTTATGTTGGTGTTGGTAAGATTTTTAATGTTATTCCAATCTTATGTTCACAGAGTCCGCATTTATTTGATACAAAATATTAACATTGAAAACAACTGTTTTCTAATTTCATATATTATAAAATATAATTTATTTTTGTAATGGCAAAGCTGAATTGTCAGCATCATTACTCCAGTCTTCAGTGTCACATGATCCTTCAGAAATCATTCTGATATGCTGATCTGATGCTAAAGAAACATTCATAATTATTGCCAGTATTGAAAACAGTTGTGCTGCTTAGTATTTTTGGGGAAGCCGTTATATAGTTTTTCAGGACTCTTTGATTAATCGAAAGTTAATTATCATCTTACTGACCCCAAACATTTGAACAATAGTGAATACAGTGTGTTCTTCTTAAATGGGAACGTTCTTTCTGCAACTGGTCTGATTTTCTCAATTCTTTGGGTGTCTGTAGAATTTGAGCACTAGTGAGGGTGTGAGTAAAGAGATGCACCACCTCCAGAGACTCTTCCTGCAGAACTGCTGGGATATCCCAACCTATGGGGCGGCTTTCTTCACAGGACAGGTGCTCACCAAGGCCAGCTCCAGTACCCACAAGGTCATCCGAGTGTATGTGGGAGTGAACACCAAAGGCCTGCATCTAATGAACATGGAGACAAAAGTAACTTTAAATCATATGCTTCCACATGTGTTTTATTGCTCAAGTCTTCTGTGACATTGTGTTTTGTTTTTAATTTAATCAGGTGCTTCATCTTAGTCTGGAGTATGGGACATTTATGTGGCAGTTGGGTCAGGCTGACCAATATGTCCAAATACACAGTCTAGAGAACAAGAAGAACTTTATTGTACACACCAAACAGGTATTTGTCTCCCTTGCATCTTGACATTCATTGTGACAATGTGAAACCTGAGTGTGTGTGTGTTTTTTTTTCTCCAGGCTGGCCTTATCGTCAAGCTGCTGATGAAGTTGAGTGGACAGATCACACCAAACGACAAAGCTGCATCAGATAAATAAGCTTACGGTTATCCCCATCACAGAGAAGCACCATGTGTTTGCCTTTTGCCATATTTTTGCAGCTTTTTTTAATTTTATGCTATAATAAATCTACATGACTTAGAGTTGTTTATACCAAAAGGAGAGATATTACATATCATCATAAATGTTAACCTAATACACCATGTAATATTTTCTTACTGTATATATCATGCATTTTATAATGTCATGATACATTTGTGCTTTTACCAGTTTTTGTAAATATTACAAACCATTTTAATAATAATAATAAAAAAATAATCACGCAAATATCCCTTTGCATGTTTTGAAGAATAATAAGTAAAAGCCTTTATTTATTTACGTATACACTGGGAGAACTATCTTTTTAAAAAGATTATCCTCATGTAAATCCGTAATAATGTTTAACTAATATAATATTTACACAGATACATTTCCATGATCATTACAGCCATTTGAAATGACTAATGACTGAAATGACATTTTTCTTAATTTTTTTAAAATGCTAATTTGCTAAGAGTAATTCAGACTGAATTGTGAACCTGAAAAAAGCTTTTTCATATATAGATGTTTTTTATATATATATATATATATATATATATTTAATTCTATTATTTTTGGTACACTTAATATAAAGTTTATAAAAGAAAGTACAACATATTTGTTTTATTATTACCCACGTGAAACATTTATCATCCCCCTTTATAATTCTTAGACACAAGAATATGTTTTCGTGCACATTTCCATTCAGGCTGTCTTTTCTGAGATAAATGGCTTGTTCTGAATTGTCACAGCAAGCTTGATGGCAGCACATTCAACCTGTATAATATTGTCATGTTCTTCTCTGCTTTATGACCGGAAATCTTAATCTTATTTTTATGTGAGGTCCAATGAACGCAGCGTAACGTTTGCATTATTTCAAGCAGCACGTCCAGAGATTGTTAATATATATCACATTTATGGATGCACTGAGACTTCATTAAGTCCAAGATCTAATCCATAGCCTACAGATAACTGAAGGAAATGCATTTGTGCTTGCATTTTTTCTCCACTATGCACATTTTGTGTTTCTCATTCAGCTTCCTTTAGGTGATAAATAAAAGATCCTTTAAGAGCTGACAGGATTTTGTCAGTCATGCCTTTCAATACGTTCCCTCCTTCCTTTTCTCACTTATTCCCTTGTCGCAGTCAATGTACACAACAGAAGGCAGAACACCAGACTTCTTTTGCTGTTTCTCTAGAAAATGAAAAGACGATGTGGATTCTCCATTCCTCTTGAGAATTCCATGTCCACAAAAGTGATGAAAACGTTCTTGCTCTCAACAAACCGTTGAGTAACAGTGTCCGACTTCCCAACCACTCATTTGTTTGTGGCGCTGAAAGGGAGATCTTTCAGCAGCTAAAACCCGTCTAAAGTCAGAGAAAACCTGCTGTAAAACAGAGACAGTGATGCCTCAATGATACGACTGAGATCTTTCTTACACAATGCTTGAATGGGGGCTTAGAGGAGCAGAAAGAAGGAGAAGGGGAGGGGAATCTTTTCAGTTCTTCAAATGCAACAATAGTCTTTGTCTACAATGTCCCTCCATTCTTATTGGGGTTACTGACAGGGATGGGGTGGAGGGGCAGGATTTCCATAGAAACAGTGACAAAACAAGCTGGTCCCAGAGCAGGAGAGACACACAAAACATGCTTAAAATCCGGGATGGAATCTCTGTATCGATCTCTGCAATTTAGTTAGAAGAGACAGTGTGCCAAAGAAGGAGAAAGACTTAAGTGAAAGGATGGCTAAAGCTTCAGTTGTGTAGAAGAGAAGGCAATGAAAAATACTGGCGCGGTATAAAAGCACTCTTATCATTTCAGAGTGACATTTGGACCAGAACTCCGTTGTGCGCGCGGTTATTGCTCGACTGGATATCACAATGAACTCCGAAACTCAATATGAGGACTCAGTATCCAGCATGGTTCTGGAGAACATCAAGAACAAGCTGTTACATGCTTTCAGATCATCAGCAGAACTAAGAACCTCTGCTGAGACAGCAATTCATCCGATCGGAAAGAGTTTCCAAGTAAACGAAGAGCTTCGGAGAGCCAAAATAGATGGCGCCATAACTTGGTTAAGATCAGAACTGGTAAGTTTAAAAACCACTTACTCTATTACATCCTAAGTGACATTTTAAATTGTGGTGTTGGATTGTTTGATTTTAGGTTTTTTGATGGATGGATGGGTATGTGAACGTGTCTAATCTGTTGCTGTGTAATTGTCATGCAGCTGGAGATGCACTCTCAGGATCGTCAGCTGGCTCAGACTCTGCTGGGACTCGATCAGGAGATTCAGAGGCTCAGACGGGAGAACGGATCTCTGCTCCTGGACGCTGACAGCGCTGACCACCTGTGACCCCATAGAGTAATCAATGCACTGGCAAGCAGATGTATGTATAGGAGTGGAAAGAAACATGTTTGACAGAAATAACTCTCCTCTCCTGGAGAGCACTTTGTGAAAACTTGACCATATCAGTCAAACTGGGTGATGAGATTTGTAATCAAAACTACATATACCACCCTTTACGCCTGGCATTAACATACACATTTTGGTGATCGAATCATGATTGGAAAGCAGGTGTAAATTCTAACACTAAATTATCAGATTTCTATGCAATGATCACACTGGAGATGTATTGGAATGATGGTATACATGCAATGCAGCTAAAAGTATCTTATTAATATACTGTAGGCTATACATTATACTATTCAGATACAAAACAAATGTTAATACCAGACGTAAAGGGCACTAGCCTTAAGAAGGCTAATTGAGACTTATTTTATAAGTATGCTTCGCATAGATAGAATTTCTATGAATAACTATAGAAGATGTAGAGCATATATATTCTTCATATTACTGAGATTGTGACCATCTGTTGTATGACTGAAATACCAAGTGTTGATGTTTGTTCAGCTTTGAAAAAGCATGTCTTCATCTGTTTTTTGAAAATGTCTTGATGATTTAAACTCCTTATTTGCATCATGAAAAAATGACTCTCAACACTGATCAGGTTTATAGGTTTTAATTATCATACTTGTGGTACTAGTAATAAGTATGATGTCAAAGCATGTCTTAGCATATCATTAGTTTTTTTATATTTGTCCCGGAAAAAAATGATAATCAGTGAATATATGTTCATGTCTTGATCAAAAATAAAAGAAAAAGAAAAATCTAAATATGTTATGCTATGACTCTCACAATACAACAGAATGGATTTGTTCATTGTTCTGCTTTCAGAACAATACATTTCTGGTAATTTGCTGTCAGTGTCATAAAAACATCATACAACACTTAAGCACTTAGTTTGAAGATGCACTCGAAAATGAAATACAATGAAAGAAAATGAATTTACAAATATACAGGCTAAGAGCTGTTTAAGTAAAAAAAAAACTTCCTCAGTGCATTCTAAAGTATCTATTAGTGCATTCAGGTAGAATAGTCTATCACCAAAGACTTTATCAAGTTTCTCACAGTGTAAAACATTTGACCTTTTCTCTTTAGTATGTTCTGAACTTAAGGCAGTTGTGTTACTTCGGTTGTTTTAAATACAGAGTCCAATAAGACATTATGAAGTTTCTCACATAATTTGTTTCTCTGTGAGACTCAACACTAATGTAACATGCATAATGGAACTTAGTGTATTATTAATCAAGCACATGTGATCTGAACTGGAGGTTTCAGGGCACAGATCTGCGTCTACTAAAGGCCTGCTTGGGTATGTAGGCTTCAAGAGAAGCGGGGCTCATACATGTGCTAAAGGAGTAGATGGAAGTGTAAAAGCTCATTTCTCCTGAGAAGGAGGAAATACTGCTGCTCCGCCCACCCTCACTCCCAGAGTCCCAACAAGTTTCCTCCTCCTCTTCCTCTTCTTCTATGGCTTTTGCACACTACTGCTTCAGTTCCTGAATGCCGTCATGGAGATCCATCAGCTGGCGAATCAAAGCTTGTTCCTGAGAGCGCATCTCCATCTACAAAGCAAAGGAATGTTTTTTTTTTACTTATCCTTTTATTATTTTTGAGTACATCAAAGTCAAACTTTCTAACAGTATTTTGTATAAGCAAAGATATGCTTATCATTCAAGCCTATTTTATAATTCTATACACTGTAGAATTAATAAAAACTGCTGTTTAAAGTGATTTAAAAAATAAATAAATAATAATAACACAATTTAACACCGTTACACACTACAGAAAGTTATATCTGACTCTGATGTTTTTTTTCTTCTATGGTATAAATGCAGTCAGGTTGATTCATTCTTATTAAAAGATTTGAATATAAATTGGCAAGGAAGTCAAAATTGAAAGAAGTAAGCTAAAGTAGGCTTTGAAACTTTTAACCACAAAAGTTCCGATACATCAAAGCGATGTTAAGATGTGGTTACATTTATCGTTGTTCAGCGAAATCTTGCCTGTGATGATAGGCCTATCCATATATTTGCGCAATCGGGAGTTTCCCGTATGAGCAAAAAATTTTCCAGGTTCCCCATTAAGATTTCTCTCATGTTCAAGTTGGTCCCTTCGCTTCAATTTTAGAAAATGTATATTCAAACCTCATTATGGTAAACTGTTTTAAAGGGATAGTTCACGCGAAAATAAAATTTGATGTTTATCTGCTTACCCCCAGGGCATCCAAGATGTAGGTGACTTTGTTTTTTTCAGTTGAACACAAACCAATATTTTAACTCAGAACCGTTACAGTCTGTCAGTCTTATTATGGAAGTGGATGGGAATCACTTCTTTGAGAGTCATAAAACATACACAAATAAAAGCTAATTAAACCTTGCAACTCGTAATGATACATTGATGTGTAAAGACACAAAATGATCAGTCTGTGCAGGAAACTGTACAGTATTTACATTTTTTACCTCTGATTTTCACCACAATGTCTGAACTGTCCTGAGCGCATTTGGATGTTTGACACTCCTTCAAAGACATGTTCGCGTCTTTGACAATGGATCGTTGACACTCCTGTGAGATTATAGATGGCATGTCGATTGTCCATTTGAGAGATAGGTGGCGGTAATGCACTTATAAGTCTGCAATCTGCCATAAAGCAAGAAGAAGAAGAAGATGCCTCACGCGCAGACTTAAGAAGAAGACACGAATGCATTCAGGACGTGCTCTTGACATTTCAGACATTGTGGTGAAAATCAGAGGCAAAAAATGATATAAATACTGTTCAGTTTCTTGCACAGACCGATCGTTTTGTGTCTTTACACATCAATTTATCATCACGAGCGACAGGGTCTAATTCGCTTTTATTTGTGTATGTTTTATGACTCTCAAAGCTGTGATTCCCATCCACTTCCATTATACGACTGACAGACTGCAACGGTTTGAGTTAAAAGTATTGGTTTGTGTTCTACTGAAGAAGCAGAGTCACATCTTGGATGCCCTGGGGGTAAGCAGATAAACATTCAATTTACACATTTGGGTGAACAATCCCTTTAAGAACAATTATTCTTGACTTCAATTTACATTTTGCTCTTCATCCACAGCTTTCTAATCTAAACCTCTAGAAAATACACTGTGAGACACTGGGAAAGCTCTGACATTCAAAGACTCTGAAAAGAGTGACCAGAACAAACATTACAGTTTTAACATAGGCCCAATTCACATATTCATACCAGAATAATAAGGTCAAGGTTAAGGTGTTACTGTGCTGATTAAGTCCTTATTCTTTCACTCAATAGTGGGAGTTGAAAGTATTTTTGACAGGCAATGTCTTTTTCAGATGCAAATGTCTTTTTCCCTTTTCTGCTCTTATTATTGGTGGCCATGGCAGTCTAACTGGATGGCGAGGAATTAATATTCTGCATTCCGGCACATTTCATGAGCCTGTTTCTGGCTGCAGAAAGGAAAAAACAAGAAGTGTTCCTGTTAAAACCTGCATTTATTACACTGGCATACAATAATGGATCCTACTTTGAAAGATTTGATCAAAGAAAATGAATGAGAAAAGAACTTTTGCTGGGAGCAGGTGAAACCCGTCCTGGGTACTGAACCCCTTCCACTGAACTGCATGGGAATCAGATTCAACAGTGTGTTTGCTTGAGTGTGTTTATGTGTTTTTCTCTCTTTCTGCCTTTTTTTCCTCTTATATTTTAAAATGTGATTACTTTACAGAGTGTGATTATTTTCTATACCGACTGTAATGAAATGATGAATATAGACCCGTAAGACATAATATTAGCTCCTCTTACAGGGTTTCTGTGGTGTCTTTTGTGAAAGGTTACCATGAGTACCAGTGGCGGACTGGGACAGTAAATCAGGCCGGGAATTTGACTCCACCCCAGGCCACCTTTGTTGCTGCAGTCACCACCACCCAATTCATGTGTCCACCAGACTGCTAAACTCTTTGGCTCTTTCAGTTGTTTGAATTGGGTTATACTTAAAAAAATAAATCAAAATCCTTAGACTGTGGACGGGCAAAATAATCAAATGAAGTATCAAGAAGTATCAAGGCATTCACTGTCTCTATCATCTTCCCCTTAACTAGTGCTACTAATGCTTCCTTCGTCACCTTCAAAATAAATAAGCATTGTAGGCTACATACATTGTAGGCTAGAAATGGAAAATCAATTTCTGGTCAATTTTGGCACTAAAAAAATACTGTATCCCCATATGTAAAACAGTGTGCTAGTTTGTCATTAAGATGCTCTTTTAAAACATCTATCATTATATACATTTGTTTTTTGTTTTTTTATAGATTTTATCTATTGTAAGTCGCTTTGAATGAAAGCGTCCGTCTGCCAAATGATTAAGTAAACATTAGGGTGGAACAGTTCAACTTTTTCACAGTTCGGTTTGTTTCACGGTTTTAGAGTCACGGTTTCGGTACCATTGTATGTGCTATGTTTATGGAAAAACTATACTTTCAAAAAATATATATATTATCATATTATTAAGAATATTCTAACTACAAGCAACAACACAAATAAATACAATAGATTAGAGATACAAATAAAATAAACTGACTTTAAGGTTTTTTTTTAGGTAGGTTTTGCATTAGTTTTTAGGTACAGAAATAAAGTAAATCATAAATAAAGTAATCAAATGTAAAACAGCATTAAATTTTGGACTACAAATTAAAGATTATTCTTTTTTAAAGTTCAAAAAGCTTTTAAATCAAGAACAGTGAGTGATTTCTTTGTTGTTGCTGTTCGATTAATATAAACACTGTCACTTTAAAAGAATGCACTGATACAGTGTTCGTATTGAACAAGAGTGAATGGATTGTCAAGGTATTTTTTTTTCATCGCTGTTGTAATGTCTGAGAATCCAGAATGGGCTTCCATCAGCAGAAATATTATTTGAACCCTATTTGTTTTACGTGTTATTTATAGTAAACCCTATTACAGATGCTTTGTCAGATTTAAGTTGAACAGCGGTTTTAGCGCGTGACGAACCGTGTGTGGTGAACTGAACGGTTCGTTTTTTCAGTAAACCGTCCCATTCATAGTAAATATAAATGTAATTCTGACCGACCTGCTCCCTTTCTGGCGAACATGGCTAGCATTTTGCAGCAATTTGCTGCGTCTGTGGCCAGGTCTTTTCTCCTTTTTATACGTTCCCTCTCTGCTCCTCCTTTGCGTTTACGGCTATATTTTTTGCTCAATTTTCTAAGATAAAGCCTGCATCTGGATGTTTGATCATGTGGTGGTGTCATTTTCACTCCGCGATCGCCTGATTCGTAGATTCATAAAACCGTCAATTAATTCGCAGTTGTATACCAGCCTCTTGCGCGTCAGCCTGATCGACTGCACAGCGGCAGCCGGCAGGACAGAATGACCGTCAGGCCACCGGGAAATGTCCCGGTGCTCCCGATGGCCAGTCCGCCCCTGATGAGTACAGAGGCTGTAAATGCCAAGCAATATATTTACTGAGAATGTGCCTGCTTAGTATTTAACCCTCGGGGCATTTTAAGGGTCGTAACATGAATGTTAATGACAAGACGGTCGTAATTTTTTACTCATGAGGAGTAACATTGTAAAGATGCAAGCTGACCTTTGATTTTACTCGAGTTTGAAACAACATGACCTATGTCTACAAGAATAGACCTTCCTGAAATGCTTGGACCACCCAGGAGACCCATATGAATAAAAATTATACATCTCTTATAAGTCTCTTATGCTCTCCAATTAAGGCTGCATATACGTGATCAAAAATACAGTAAAAGCAGTAATATTGAGAAATATTATTACACTTTTAAATAACCTTTTTCTACTTTAAATATATTTTAAAATGTAATTTATTCCTGTGATGGCAAAGCTGAATTTTCAGCAGTAATTACTGTAAATAAAGTCTTCAGAGTCACATGATCCTTCAGAAATGTTAATATGCTGATTTGAGCTCTTTTACTTATTATTATCAATGTTGAGAACAGTTGTTCTGCTTAATTTCTTTCTTTTTTTGCGGAATTCTTTGATGAATTAAAAAACTGCATTTATTTGAAATTGAAGTCACTGGAAATATTATACAATAATTATTTTTACTGTCAATTTTGATCAGTTTAATGCAGGGCTGCATGATTATTACAAAATTCATGATTGTCGATTATTTCCTTGAAATTGTTGTTGCGATTATTACACATCATATAATCACAATTCACACTGAATGATTTTTATACCATTGTTTGAAGCAACCACATGGCGCATTTTTAGATGAAAATAAAACAAGCTGAAAACACTCAAAGTCAAAAACTTTTATTGCTCTTCTAAAGTATTAAGCCTATAAAAATGAACTTTACATTGAATTGGTTCCTTCTTTAAATATAAAAGTAAAAATATGTATGGTTTTATAATGTTACACTAAAACAAATAAAAAAAAATTCAAAAAAATGTATGCATAATAACATACATGGACTTTTACAGTTAATTGCCGTTTTGAAACATTACGTAATTGTGGCATCCGTACGATTAGAAATTTGATTAATTGTGCAGCCCTAATCCTTGCTGAACAAAATTATTAATTAAAAAATGTATTTATCTTACTGACCCCACACTTTGAAAATATAATTTATACAAAGAAACTTATTTTATCATTATAATATAATAATAATTTAATATTAAATAATTCATCTGTCAAAATATAAGAACATTTGTGTTGGAATTTATATGAATTGAAGATTTGTATAAAAAGCTAAAGATTAATCATAGATTATTCTTCATATGAAAGGTTGAAAACAAAAACCTTGTTGCAAAATATGACAAAAGAACTAAATAAAAAGTAGGACTTACACCAAATAAAAGAATTATACTATTACATTACAATACCGATAATAAGTTTTTATATTCTCCTAAAGTTGGTACTGCTAAAAATCCACCAGCCCCTGGGATCTATGCCCTTGCTAATGTTATCATGGGAAAATAAAATTGCCTCATATTTGTGTTCAAATGACCAATAATGTAGTAAACTGTAGTAAATTAAATCTTACCAGCTCCTTCCTCAACCAGACCAGTGCAGTCTCAATGTCCCCCTCTCCAGGCATACACTTCCCCCTGTGCACTTCCTGGGATGAGGGATGCTCCATGCACATTACTGCTGCTTTACAGTGATCAAAAGAAGTTTCTTTACAGGAGAAATCTCTCAGTCTGGTAAGAACTATTTCCATTGTTACTAGAAGTGCTGATGAGGTGCAAAGCTCTCTGTTCTTCTTGTCAGCTGTAGATTCAGCTCTGTCACTGAAATACAACTCTATGTTTTATCTCTCTGTCACTGGTCACTATTACTGGTGAGTCTGTTCTGGGATGGATACTTAAAACACCCCCTCCTATGCCATAAACACGCGCACACTCTTATTTTACATGCAACATAAGTCTGTTTATGTGCAAAGGAGTGACGTAGAGAGACTGACGTCAGCCTTGTCTGTAGTGTTTCTGATTCGCTATGAGCTTTGTTAGTGTTCAGTGCAGTTGAATAGATGAATGGTGTGAATATGGAGTTGCTATGGCTTCATGGGAAGTACTAGTGTAGACTGCTGGAGTCTATGGAATTTCCTAGGCAGAATCAGGATGGTAAATAGTAAGTGGACCTCTGCAGTCTGAATAAATCACAAATTACATCTGTCAGGTCATAGCCTTTGATTTTGATTCCATGGAGATATTGGTATTAACTAATATGTTTTCTTCTCACAATAGCCAGTGTTGATCCTCATGGATCTAAAACCAAAGGTTGTGAACCACTGACGAACATGAGCGCCCAGGCAGCCATGTGGAGCTGCATGCTGTCATGTCCTCACAAAAAAGCAATACATCCAAACTTGGGACAAAATTAGCGAAGACACAATTGAGGCTATATTTAAACCCAATAGATTAAAGCAACAAAGTCTTTGACATTACAGACATGCAAAGAGACAGAATGGGACCAAGTTCTCTTCATCCATGGAAAGAGAGTCTAGCCTTTCAGTTTTCTTTCAGAATCTCTGCCATGCATGACTCACCAGACTTAAATTCTAGTGTCCTACAAAATGTTTAGCCAATTTGATAAAATTACCTACATCAAAACAGTGTGCATGTGGTTAATTCCCATGCAAAAGCAGTCCTCAGTCCTCACAAGTTCAGTTACTGGACATAAGAACCAGCCTGACTGGCTCTTGGGAGGCTATACCACCCTCTTGTGGTAAAAAAAAATAAAAATATTACATCTACCCTCAACTGATTACTCAAATTCTGATTTTAAATTTAATTTAATTAATTATTATAAAATAATATTACAAAAACATTATTACTCTGTAATAATATATATTTTTTAATAATTTATTATTAATCATATGTGAACATTTCCAACAGTATTCATAAATATAAAATTATTAAAATATTTGTATATATATCAGAATCAGAAATCAGAATCAGAAAGAGCTTTATTGCCAAGTATGCTTGCACATACAAGGAATTTGTTATAGTGACATAAGCTTCCAGTACACAGAGACAACAACACACAGACAAAAAAAAAAAAAAAAGTTGGCAAATAAATAAGTGTATAAACAATTGTGCTATAAATGATAATGGCATAGGATTGAGTAAGATGCAGGGGTGTACTAGGATGGAGGGGTAACAAATAAATATATGGATATTGCACATTTTTTGCATAAGCATAAGTGGGGAGCATTTAACTGTTCATGAGGTAGATTGGCTGGGGGAAGAAACTGTTCTTGTGCCTTGCTGTTCTGGTATTTGCGGCTCTGAGGCGGCGGCCAGATGGCAAAAGTTCAAAGATGGGGTGACTTGGATGTGAGGGATGCAGAGTGAATTTCTGAGCCCTTTTCCTCACTCTGGATGTATACAGTTCTTGAAGGGTGGGCAGGGGAGCACCAATAGTCCTTTCAGCAGTCCGAACAGTTCTCTGTAGTCTTCTGATGTCTGATTTTGTTGCTGAACCAAACCAGACAGTTATTGAAGTGCACAGGACCGACTCAATGACGGCTGAGTAGAACTGTCTCAGCAGCTCCTGTGGCAGGTTTAACTTCCTCAGCTGGCGAAGGAAGTACAACCTCTGCTGGGCCTTTTTCACAATGGAGTCAATGTGATTGTCCCACTTCAGGTCCTGAGAGATGGTGGTTCCCAGGAATCTGAATGACTCCACTGCAGTCACAGTGCTGTTCATGATGGTGTTGTCACGTCTGGTGATACAAGAAACACGGAGAGATCCAAGTGCAGGTATGTGACTTTATTAAAGGGCAAATCCAAAGGGTAAACAGTCCAGGCATGAGTCGAAACCAAAAACATCCATCCAAACATAAACCAAACAAGAAGACAAGGCAAGGGCAAGAACTGACGGACATGAATTAACATTAACATTAAACAAGGACTCTGAACACAGACTCAGACAGACCGGGTATAAATACACAGAAGGATAAAGGGGAAACAGGAGACAGGTGGGGAACAATCAATTAACTAAACAAGGAGGAAGGTGACCAAATAAGGGAACAGGAAGTGATAAGGTGACAGACACCGTGAGAAAGGAGGACATCTAGTGGAAACCCAGGGACACAACCCAGACACTGTGACAGAACCCCCCCTCTACGGAGCGGCTCCCAGACGCTCCACGACAGACACAAAACAGACCAGGAGGGAGGAGGACAGGTGGAGGCTCAGGGGGAGGGACGGAGGGCCAGAAAAGAAAAACATGGGGAACAGGCACCAGAATGTAACACAACACAGAAAGACCAGGAGGGAGGAGGACCGGAGGAGGTTCAGGGGGAGGGACGGAGGGCCAGACTAACAGAAAGGGACAGGGACAGACATTAACACAAAAACAAAAGGAAAAAACAACATGAAGCCCCCCAGGGCGGAGCAGAAGACCACCACACCTTTGTGGTCAAGGCCAGAGTCTTCCAGGGCGGAGCGGAAGACCACCACAACCGTGTAGTCAGGGCAAGCGCCCCCCAGGGCGGAGCAGAAGTCCACCATGTCCGTGTGGTCAGAGCAGAAGCCCCCCAGGGCGGAGCAGAAGACCACCACGTCCGTGTGGTCAGAGCGGAAGCCCCCCAGAGCGGAGCAGAGGACCACCACGTCCGCGTGGTCAGAGCGGAAGCCCCCCAGGGCGGAGCAGAGGACCACCATGTCCTCGTGGTCGACGCCAGAGTCCCCCAGGGCGGAGCGGAAGACCACCACAACCGTGTAGTCAGGGCAAGCGCCCCCCCAGGGCGGAGCAGAAGACCACCATGTCCGTGTGGTCAGAGCGGAAGCCCCCCAGGGCGGAACAGATGACCACCACGTCCTCGTGGTCGACATCGGAGTCCCCCAGGGCGGAGCAGATGACCACCACGCCCCTGTGGTCGATGCCGGAGTCCAACAGGGTGGAGCAGAAGGCCACCCAGTGACTTGACCTGACTCTGAAAGGTCCACGATGACTAGCCTTGTCTCTGGAAAGTCCATGGTACCTAGCCCTGGCTCTGGAAGGTCATCAGTGACTGGCCCTGACTCTGGATGGTCATCGGTGACTAGTCCTGACTCTGGAGGGTCATCGGTGACTAGTCCTGACTCTGGAAGGTCAACGGTGACTAGTCCTGACTCTGGAAGGTCAACGGTGACTAGTCCTGACTCTGGAGGGTCCACAAGCACCTGACTAGCCTCTGGAAGGTCAACCGGAACCTCACTCAACTCTGACAATTCAACAGTCACCTGACTCGACTCTGGAAGGTCAACAGGAACTTGACTCGACTCTGGAGAGTCAGTGGGCACCTGACTTGGCTTAGGACTGCCTGTGGAGACGGAACGGCCTCCGGGCTTTGAGGAACGGAAGACGCCTGTCTCCTCCTCCTCCGCCCTCTATGATGGCGAGTCGGTGACACCTTGTCTGGAGACTCAGGCGTTGAGTCGGCCATCTTGTGCTGTGGCTCCAAGCTGGCGGCCATCTTATGCTGTGGCGCTGGGCTGGCAGCCATCTTGTGCTGTGGTGCTGGGCTGGCGGCCATCTTGTGCTGAGGCGATGGCTCAGCAGCCATGACGTTAACCGTCTTGGGAATCTCTAGGATCTTGGACAGAGTAGCGAAATAATCCAAGAATGAGTTAGCGGCCATCTTGGGCGTTGGCGCTGAGCTGGCGGCCATTTTGCACCGTGGCGCTGGACTCGCGGCAATCATGGGCAGTGGCACCACCGTGGCGGACGTGCGCATCCTCTCCCCTCTCCGTCCGCCATGGTGAGACGGTGGCTCTGATCCATCCCACACGAGCCCCGGGTCGAAGGGAGGCCATGGTTGAGAGCGGTGCTGAATCTCCTCTCGACCACTCCCTCCTCGGCGACCTCCCCTGGTCCCCCGGAAAACCACCAGGTGAGTTCCCTCAAATCCGTTCCTCTCCCGCTCTGTGGCTGGGGAGGAGACATAAGCAGACATACCGCTGGATCTTCGCTTTGACGGAGTCCTTCTGTCACGTCTGGTGATACAAGAAACACGGAGAGATCCAAGTGCAGGTATGTGACTTTATTAAAGGGCAAATCCAAAGGGTAAACAGTCCAGGCATGAGTCGAAACCAAAAACATCCATCCAAACATAAACCAAACAAGAAGACAAGGCAAGGGCAAGAACTGACGGACATGAATTAACATTAACATTAAACAAGGACTCCGTAACACAGACTCAGACAGACCGGGTATAAATACACAGAAGGATAAAGGGGAAACAGGAGACAGGTGGGGAACAATCAATTAACTAAACAAGGAGGAAGGTGACCAAATAAGGGAACAGGAAGTGATAAGGTGACAGACACCGTGAGAAAGGAGGACATCTAGTGGAAACCCAGGGACACAACCCAGACACTGTGACAGGTGTAGGCTGTAAGCAGACTCATCACCGCCCTGGATGAGGCCGATGACTATATATATACATATATATATATATACATATATATATATATATACATATATATATATATATATACATATATATATATATATATACATATATATATATATATATACATATATATATATATATATACATATATATATATATATATACATATATATATATATATATACATATATATATATATATATACATATATATATATATATATATATATATATATATATATATATACACTTGTGTGTATATACATGCTCTCTCTCTATCTCTCTATCTATATATATATTTCGTATTATATTTGTGAATTTCATGCTGGTCATATATTCCTCATTATAAAAACACAAAGTACACATCTAATCTAATCTAATAAACAAAAACAGGTTTTGATAATAAAAGAAACACTTGTTTATTAGACAAAGCAAGTGGTTTGGTGGCATAAATGCATGGTCTAGGACAGGGGTAGGCAAGTTCGGTCCTAGAGAGCCGCAGTCCTGCAGAGTTCTGCTCCAACCCTTAAAAAAAAACTCACCTGCCTGTAAACTAGGGTTGAAGCTGAACTCTGCAGGACTGTGGCTCTCTAGGACCGAACTTGCCTACCCCAGGTCTAGGAAAAGGACAAAATTTACAATAAAAATGCTTAGAAACAAATAATAACTGGTAGTCTTATAGAAGCAAGGCTTGTCTCTAGGCAGTCTTGTCTAACACCATGGTGTTGAGGATAATGTAGAGCAGAGGAACACCAGGAATCTTCTTCAGGGCTGTCGCCAACTCTTGATCCTGGTATAAAAGGATCATTGTTTGTTAACAAATAATCATTTGTGTTATTTTACAAAATTACATACATTTATGTATTTTTTTCCAGTTGTAGAGTCCTGAGTTGCAATGAAGTAGTGGTGTGGATTTATCTCCCAAAGCATTGACAACAAACACTCTGATGCAGGTAATGGATCTTTCATGTGTTTGCATTTCCTTATCTGAAATCTCTGTAAGATGAGTTTTGCTACATAGAGGTCTTTTGCAAGAGATTCAAGTTCCTTCAAGGCGCAGCTGCAAAGAACAGAACAACTATGGTATTATATGATAAGAACTAATACACTGACATCATTACTAGAAATAAAAATCGCATTAACTTACTTTGTGGTACAGAGCTGAACTTCTCCCATGTGGTACTTTGGCAATTGCTCTTTGATTTGAATCTTATTCTTTAACGCCGCCTGACAAAACGTCCCATCAATTAATATTTGGAAAGGGTCCCTAAAGCAAAAGTTGTACTTATAAAAACTGATGGTTTTCTTCGCATGTTTCTGACGTTTTATCTTCATAGTAAATTATTAATACGTAGCTCAGACAGTTTCAACGAATATATTATCTGTACAGGATAAGAGAAAAACATTAATAAACCCGACCAGGTGAGAATTGATACTCTTGATTTTTGTAAATATGTCAACAAAACTGTTGGACGAAACGCACAAACATTAACAGCATGGTACCAGCGTGGTTACAGTAAATTGGCACCGGGTAGAAAACACCAAACGGCCGTCGGTAACACCTCGTTAATTCTAATACTTATATAAATTAATTTATTATAGCTACAATTAATATGCATGCTTAATTAATTGTTATTATAGATAAATAATTTGAAAGGGAAGTTTGAATCCTTTTTCTAGTCGGTTCTTTTGAACAGTTCATTTCATTGCAAGGAACCAGTTCAAAACTGGCGGGAAGGAAGTCGACCGGAAGTTGAAGTCGGCCCCTCTGACAGATGATATATATGAAAGAAAGCTGTGAAAATAAACCTATATTATTAATCCTTTTGATCTTTTATTTTAAATGGGTCATATATGATGAGATTAAAATCTGTCCTTTCTCTTTGTAGAGTTATAAGCTCTTGGTCCATAAAGAAGACATGGTTTAAAGTTGCATAGATTGAAATGTCAAGCCAAAAGAGATATTCTTTGTAAAAGTTAAGACTTGTCCACGCCCTCCTTAAACACCTCGTTCAAATACGCCTCCACGTCTATGTCACGATGTGGGAAGATTTGCATAACGCTGCCAAAATTACCTATATTAGTAGTCAATTTAAGCTTGTAGAAATTAAAGTTTGAACTTATAAGTATATTTTACTAGGAATTGCTTGTTATGTTTACAAGGATTCTTTAAGTAAATATAAAAGTTATGATCCTGTATTTCCCATCATGCACTAATTAAAAGTTTTCGAGTTGTATTTACATTGTTTTATGGTTGCTTTTGTTGTTAGGTTTAGTAATGTACTGTTTTGTGAAATGTGGAGTTCATTTCCTACTCGAAATGATCCATAGCCACTGATTGTTACCATCATTGCGTAACATTTTCCGTCACATGCTTGAGGCATTCAGCCAATCACAACGCACTGAATAGCTGGCCAATCAGAACACACCTCGCTTTTCAGACTGATGAGCGATGTAAAAAAAAACTACGCATTTCAGAAAGTGTTTTTTAACCTTAAACTGCATAAACAAAGTTTTTTTTCTTTACACCAAATATACAAAATAATGTTCTTTTTAGTAACATCATATGACCCCTTTAAACATTTACAAAGTTCTAACCATAAAAATTGAATATGGGAGGGAAATCTCATAATGAAATAAATTCACATTGGCCACAATTAATCAAACTCTTTATTCAGTACTTTTTGCATCATCCTTTTGCCAAGATAACAGCTCTGAGCTCTTGATGAGTTTAGAGAACACCTGATAAGAGATCAGACACCATTCCTTTATCCGGAACCACTTCCAGACCCTTCAGATTCCCAGCTCCATGTTGGTGCGTCTTCTCTTCAGTTCACGCCACTCCATGTTTATAGGGTTCCTATAGCCAGTCTTCTTTGATGTTGCAGTGCTGTCTGGCAAATTAATAAGCTGGAGTTTGTTTGTGGATAAGAGTGATTTATTTTCTTATTTTTCTTCTTAAAACTGTCTCAAACAACATGTGGCGATGTAGGTGCTGTTTGAGAATCTTTTAAAGGTTTTTAGATCCAGAGACTCAACTATTTCCTGCAATTCTCCAGCTATGATCCTTGGAGACTCTTGGCCACTCAAACTCTCCTCCTCGCGTGCATTAGGACCAGACAGACACATGTCCTCTTCCAGGCAGATCTGTGGCATTTTTGTTGACTGGAACATCTTAATTATTGCCCAGATGTTGGAACTTGGAATTCTTTTCTTACAGACAAGTAACACGTGTCTAAGTTACACATATTTGTTGCATACATTCAATCCCTCTGTGTTCCTCTATAGGTTATGTTATATAATTAAACATTATTATATTATTAGTAAATTATTATTTTAAATTCTAACTTTCTGTCTTAAAATGAATGATTGGATAAATGCATCTTTCTCTAAAACAGTCCACACTGTTGAACAATTATGTCCTTGTTATTTATATATACATATATATATATATATATATATATATATATAAATATATATATATATATATTAAATAAATGCAGTCTTGGTGAACAGAAAATCAAAAAATGAAATGATACCCACCATAAACTTTTGACCAGTAGTTTAGTTGTTTCTTTTCTGTAACACAGGGCTATTTATAAACGTATATATTCCCTTGCTATAATCTAAAATAAATTGTATGTTTAAAAATCATGTTATAAAAAATGAAGTTCAAATGTTTTAAGGCTGGAAAACCTTTGGAACATGATTGATTATTGCGATCACTTTTCTCATACGCTTGTAATCAACCCCATTCCTATGAAACAAATAGTTAGGGGGCTTTGTGCACATTAATGTAAGCTTTAAAGGTGCCATCTGTCATGTCTGGCAAAAAAATAAAGTCATACTCCACATTCCATACCAGATGGGGGCAGTATGCCTCAATAAAGTGAATTGGTCTACTCTAGAGTAACAAACGAGAAACGGCATAGTCTCTTAGTCCCTACCTTCACAACAACCCTAGTGCCATAGCCGAAGCCTAAGAGGACGTTTTGCCTCCAGAAGAACTAGTGAGAAGCTACTCCCCTTCACCTTTACCAGTTAATATCTTCCTATTCTTTTTGTTCATATTACATTTTGAGTTGTATATATACATTATTTGAATTAAATTAATTTGACAGACAGCATTCTGTCAACATCATTGGTCAACATCAGACAGCTGATGTTGACCAAGCTAGCGCCAACCAACGTTACCAGAGCTGCCAACTCTCAAGCATTTCTTTCAGGTCCATCAGTTGTCTCCAGCGATTGAAAGTAGTGCCGATGTTTACTCTGGTTCGGCTACTTTTCTTATCGGATTTGATTTGTGATTCCGAGCGCGGTTGTTTCCCTGTAGCGGGTGGTGGTCTCTTGCCAAGGGCTTCAGTCATCCTTCCGCTCTCTTCCCTGAACTGAAATGAAGTAGTGGGCTGTATTTTCCACACGATTGACATCAGGTTCAAGTACGCCCACAAGCCGTGCGAGTTATTTGTGTATTGCAGGTTGGCTGGTGGTTATGTTGCCCGCATACCGCCTCCCATGGCCGAAACTGGTATTACGACACCTGTCGGGCCGGGGCTAGTAATGCTAATGCTAATTAAAGTTGATATCTCTGCAGCACTTAAACTTGACATTTTTTAATGACATTATCACCCTTATTTCTTCTCATTCTTTTGATGCGTGTAGGTCATTTTTTGGATATTTTTACCTCAATTTTTGCACATGGCACCTTTAATAGATGCCATAATTAATCTTGGTATATCATTTGGTGACAAATAGTGGTTATAATGGGTACTACTGACAATATCAACTGAGCAGAGTCTATCTTCATTGCTTTTAATAATCAAAATCATTTTTTGGGATCTTAGGGAAATCACCAAATCCAGTTGCATTTTATTCCATAAGGCAAAAGCATTTGCAGGTCACTGGAAATGTGTCTGATGTGGGTGTTATTGATATGCCAGTTTTCTTGTTAATCTTCCCCTGTGAGTAAAACCCCAAGCTAAGAATGGATGGAGGAACACCATGATATTAACCATCTGCTGTATTTTCCCTTTTGCTTCAGCCACCTGAGCATCAGGCATCGTTGCTGTGCTTTTAAATTTTTTTAGACCGCTGTTCACAGAGTTTTTAGATGAATACAAATAAGCTAAATGTATAAAGCAGGTGGATTAGAGGCGACTGCTTCAGGGTGGGTAAGCAGCTTAAACAGAGAGCTCAACAAATCCCTTCCAGGGATATGTATCTTCTCAGCTCTCTCTTTCTGTCTTTCTCTCTCTCACTCCGTTATGTGAAACTCTTTATTTTTGACCTTTCAGGCAAAAGCTAAGCACTTTTTAAGCAGTGTAAAATAAGGTCTGCTTATGCATGAGAATTACTTATGCATGTTTAAATCATTTCTGATTTCTGATTCAGGAGTTTTTCTCCTTTTTTATGCCAAAATATAACTGTATGGCATATATATTTGTGTATATCTTTCCACATACACATACTTCTGAATCGCATACAATTCCCCTTGTCTTCCAACACATTCACGTTTAGCCTCTGCTTTTTTCAAGGGTTTATTCTCTATTAGTAAATCTTCCTACACGTTGTGTGAGGCAGATGGTCAACAGGGGGCAGCAGTAATCCACTTAAATCACGGAACTGTGTCCCTCTTCACTTCCGCCGCTTCAGCACTACCTCACATCTTTTTCAAACGGTGACGTTGGGTTGTCAGTCTCTTTTGAACACACTGAAGGGTGAGAGCAATAACAGAGCATCAGTTGGTACCACTGCCTACTAAGAAGACAGGGCTTTGGAATATTTTACTTAATTTTAATGTATTCTACTTTTTATATACATATATATTTTCCATATTTATATAAATATGTATATTTATAAACTAAACTTTGTATGTTTATATATTTTTATATAAATTATTACAATATCAGTACTTTTTATATTTACATTATATTTACTTTAGTAAGCAATAAGATTGCATGATTCTTACTAATATGATGGTTTTGTTACATATGTATGTGTGTGTGTGTGTATATACATGCGTACTACTGGTCAAAAGTTTATAATTTATAATATTTATAATTTAGGTTTTTTTTAAGGGTGTCACTTATTATGCTCACAAAACCAAGGCTGCATTTATTTGATGAAAAATCCTGTAAATCATAATCATAAATAATATTACAGTTTAAATGTAATTTATTCCAGTGATTTTTTTTTCAGCTCCCAAATCTTGGCTTTGCAGACCAATGAATGATGCACAATAGGAATGTGTCACGAGAAATTTTGGTTCACTTTTACTTAAACCACTCTTGTATAGGAGTCATTGGGGTGAATTGACTTTCAGTCCTTGTGATGCAAACTTCAGCACTTACGGAACTCTGTCCCACATGTGTTTGATTTTTGCTTTTGCCTGCATAATTTAAATATTTAAATGGGCACAAAAAAAAACATATGCTTATTTAAAATAAAAGAATTGAGTTAACTTGTCTTTTTCCTAATTAGATTAAGATAAACTAGTGGAAGTGGAAGAATGCATCGGGTTTAGGCATTGAATCCATTGTATGTTAAGGATCAAAACTGCTGGTTCCCATCTTACAAATGAATAAATTAAACAAAACTTGCATGTTAGGTAACTTTTCTTTTAAAATTTTCATTAATGACATTAATGTTTTTAGTGTCTTTAAAAGATGTAGACGCACAGTAATTCACTCTCAACAACCTTTTGGTGGATTTAGATTGTGACAGAAGGTGAGTGTGAGAGGAGCTTATATACGGCCCTTGAGGGCCCTCTGTGAAGCAATAGCACAGTGACGGCGGGCTGTGAAGTGCAGATTAACAGGCTGAGAGAAGAACTTGATTCCCCATAAACCTGGAGCACTTCCACAGCAAGCGTAAAAGATTGATGGCTGCGTTTGTGCAGAGGGCGTGCAATAAGACTCTGGTGAGCAACAGGAAGTAAAGGTTTTTTGGGGGTTTTGCATTTGTCCTTCTGCATTCCTCACAATCGCCCGCTGTGCCGTTTCCCGAATAATGCCAAAGTGCCAACAGAAGACTACTGCCACTCCGATTGAAAGGTTGTTTTTTTTTTTTTTTTTACATTTCATCACTGTTTCATAACTTAAAACTCAGTTTATGTCACTTTAATAATATAAGCAATTTTAAAGCAGCTTTTATATAGCTTAGTTCTGACAAAAAGTAGATGTCCATCTGCTGGAAGTTCGCCCGAGGTCATGCGTCCACTTTTTTTCTGAGAAGCTGATTGGTGTGCACCTTGCTGAAGACTCTTGCTTCTCTTCCTCATGACTTTGCAGTGTCTGAGTTTCAAAGTGCTTGACAGATGGACTACAGGGACTAGCACTCAATGCCTGCCTCATTCTCACTCTGGATCCCTAGGGACTTCGGCTTGGGTTAGAAATCACTCTCTTTTCGACCTGTGAATGCCACTTACTCTGTAGCTCTCCCAGTCACCTTGTCCCACTAAGACAATGAGCAAGGGCTTTGTCAAAAACTTGACACATCTGGATGAACACATTGCTGTGTGAACTTTTTGTCTTTCACTCTGGCTGTTTCTTTTTGTCCGAATCTTTTGCGTACAGTTTTATGTAACCTGGTTTACAAGCACAGATATTTACTAGTGCTACTAAGTTGCACATCCGTCCATTTGTTTGCATTTTTCTGGATTTACTGCAAGGTCATTGTGAATTTTTATTTTTTTATTTGTATTTTATTGTATTTATTTATTTATTTACGTTTTTGTCTGTAGATGAAAATATGCTTAAAAATGTGTCAATATTTTGTCAGGTCATATTCATTTTTTATTTTAGTCAGTGTTATTCTGACTAAAATGGCATATCGTTTAAGTTTGCAGCACAGACAACACATTTTAGCCTAGTTGATGAGAGTGGAAAATTAAACCAAATATTTGAATGTTTAGATATTAAGGTAAACATAAAAAAAGCTGTGGTTGTTGTGAAAACCTTTTTTTATCAAAACAGTGTTATAATAAAATATTGTGAGTTCTTTATGTTTTAATTATTAATTGTTCATTCATAATTTAGTGTGTTACGGATGTGTTACGGATAGTCTTTTTACAGTTTTAACCTTTGTTACTCAAGTGAGTTATATACTGATTTAAGTTGGATTATTTGAAGCAATTCATATTTTGTTCTTCAAAAACATTTGCCAATATATTGCATTGTGTTTTTTATTGTAATATTTTCATCAACAGCAAAGGTTCAACTAGTTGTGAATGTTATAGCCATAGTACCAGTTTGATTTCAACAAAATTATTAATGAAAATGTTCAATAATATATATATATATATATATATATATATATATATATATATATATATATATATATATATATATATATATATATATATATATTATTATTATTATTATTATTATTTATTTTGTATTCATAACATCAACAACAAGTTTAAAACCTGTGGGTATTGTCACATTTTCGTGGAGTAGAAATGTGTTCTGACTAGCACTGAAGGCATAGGATGTGGTTTAATGTGGCTAAAGCTACTTCTAGCACTCTGGTGTCTTGGCTAAAGGCCTAAGTACTCACTTATTCAGAAACTGTCAGTTTTATTGATAATCAGATGGCAAGCCTCCAATACAGCCATCAACTGACATCCAGGAATTCTAAGACCCCTGCCAGCTTACAATCAGTCATATCTCTTCCTCTCAGTTAGACATTATGGGCATAATTATTTGCTGTTAAATATTTGAGGTTCTAATAATTATGTACATTCTATAAATAAAACTGGAATTGTGAAGATAGTCAGTTTCACTAATAAAATTGTTTAGACAAATTTGTCATCTCTAGCAGGCTCTGCCAGCTTTTGCTTTGGACCCTTTGGAGTAGAAAGTGAGTAGAATTGGGTCATTTAAATGTTGTAGTGACCAAATAATGGAATAAATGCTTTTATATATATATATATATATATATATATATATATATATATATATATATATATATGTATACACTCACCGGCCACTTTATTAGGTACACCTGTTCAATTGCTTGGTAACACAAATTGCTAATCAGCCAATCACATGGCAGCAACTCAATGCATTTAGGCATCTAGATGTGGTATAGACCTCTTGCTGAAGTTCAAACCGAGCATCAGAATGGGGAAGAAAGGTGATTTAAGTAACTTTGAACATAAAATGGTTATTGGCCATACGGACTGGTCTGTGTATTTCAAAAACTACTATTTTCACGCACAACCATCTCTAGGGTTTACAGAGAATAGTCTGAAAAAGAGAAAATAGTCAGTGAGCAACAGTTGTGTGGACGAAAATGCCTTGTTGATGTCAGAGGTCAGAGAAGAATGGGCAGATTGGTTAGAGATGATAGAAAGGCAACAGTAATTTAAAAATCCATTTGTGACAACCAAGGTATGCAGACTACCATCTCTGAAAGCACAACACATTGAACCCTGAAGCAGATGGGCTACAGCAGCAGAAGACCACACTGGGTCCCGCTCCTGTCATCTAAGAACAGAAAACAGAGGCTACAGTTTGTACAGGCTCACCAAAATTGGACAATAGAAGATTGGATAAATGTTGCCTGGTCTGATACGTCTCGATTTCTGCTGTGACATTCAGATGGTAGGGTCAGAATTTGGGGTAAAGAACATGAAAGCATGGATCCATCCTGCCTTGTCTCAACAGTTCAGGCTGGTGATGCTGGTGTAATGGTGTGTGGGATATTTTCTTGAGACACTTTGGGCCCCTTAGTACCAATTGAGCATCATTTAAATGCCACGGCCTACCTGAGTATTGTTGCTGACCATGTCCACCCCTTTATGAGTACAGTGTACTCATCTTCTGATTGCTACTTCCAGCAGGATAACGCACCATGTCACAAAGCTCAAATCATCTCAGACTGGTTTCTTGAACTTGACAATGAGTTCAGTTTATTCATGGCCTCAACAGTCAACAGATCTCAATCTAATAGAGCAGCTTTGGGATGTGGTGGAACGGGAGCTTCACATGGATATTCAGCCAACAAATCTGCAGCAACTGCATGATGGTATCATGTCAATATGGACCAAAATCTCTGAGGAATGTTTACAACACTTTGTTGAATCTATGCCATGAAGAATTAAGGCAAAAGGGGGTCCAGCCTGGTACTAGCAAGGTGTGCCTAATACAGTTGCCTGTAAGTGTGTGTGTGTGTGTATATAATTTGAATTTTTTTTTCTTTAAACCTCTATTTTGTGCAGCTTTTGTATTTTTCTTGCCTTAACCCCATAACCAGGCCTGAGCAAATTTTGTATTTTATTTGATTATTTTTTCTGAAAATGTGTATGTCTAAGGTGTTTTGAACCTAGCTTGTGAATGGTAGGAAGGTGTTTTGGATCTTCCACAAAGAGTACTCTTCTGGTTGTAAATGTCTCTTAACTCTTATAGAAATTGCTTCAGCACAAGCTCTGGATGAGGACCAGGCTTTGAAGATGAATGGATGGCGCTGTATTGATTTTTTCCCCCTCCGCATTGGTTCCTTAATCCTGGTTAAGCATTGGGAGATTTAAGTACGGACCTGTGTCACAGGTTTCTGAACCAAGATCTTGTTAACCATGTCTTATTTTTTGTGCCCCACTGACCTTTCTGTACTGGTCCAATGAATTCAGAGCCAAGTGTATCAGTGTATCTCTCACCTATTTTTATTTGAAACCTTTGAGGCTTTAACATAGGACATTTTTTGTTGTTGTTAGGATTCAAATACGGTTGTGCCTGCTGTTGGTCACAATTGAAAATCCATTATTGTGTTAGATGCCAGGCCTCCTGGACCCAAGGATCGATACTGCTTTGTCGACAGATTTGAGCCCCTGCTCTGCTTGGCTGAAGATGAATTAGATTTTTCTATAAAAACGCGGAGCTTCGCTCTGCCATTGAGCTTATCGCTGCTTTGCTCTTCACCTGTGGTATTTCATCCACTGTTATTACCACTGCCCCACTCCCATGGCTTCTCAGATTTTCCCATTTTCCATCTGTCATCTGTTATTTAAATGTCTCTAGAGGACATTTCTAATTCCAAATGGTTATGATCTGTATTAAAGTTTACGGATTAAAGATTAAGCTCTATTTTGTCCCAAATCCACCTACTACCAAATTCCTTTCAGCACCTTTCCAGGAATCCCTTCAGCTATCCACTCTTTGTTATTTACAGTTCCAGAACATGCTATTCAGACTATATACATATTTAAAGCACACCAGACACCACCAGTCAAAAGTTAATTATTTATTAATTTATTTTTTAAGTCTCTTATGTTCACTGAGGCTAAGTTTATTTCTTAAAGAAAAACAAACAAAAAAAAAACTTTATAAAAAAACAAAACAATAATTTGAAACATATTAATCGAGTCTTCAGCATCACACAATCTTTTGGAAATCAATTAAATATTCTGTTTAGTGCCCAATTGTTATCAGTTGTTTCTCATTTTTTAATAATAGTTCTTCTTATTAATGTCGAAAACGAGTTTTTGTTGCTTAATCATTAATGCTTTTGTTGGAACCACGATACTTTTTTCAGGATTTTTTGATAAAACTTAAACAGCATTTTTTTATACATATATACATTTTGTAATATTATAAATGTCTTTACTGTCACTTGATCAATTTAATGCATATTTGCCGATAAACGTATTAATTGTATTTAAAAAAAAAAATCTTACTGACCCCAAATTAATTAATTTCTTTAAAAAAAAAAAAAAAACTTAAAGAAAAATCAATTTGCTGACAATTCATTACAGGAACAAATTACATTTTTAAAATGTATTACAATTGAAAACAGTATACGATTGTATTTGCAATAATATTTGACAATTATTGCTGTTTTACTGTATTTTTGATCAAATGGACTTCTTTCAAAAACACAAAAAACATCTTAATTATTCCAAACTTTTTCTATTAGTAAATAATAAGAAATACATTTAATTATATTTCTTTTTTCCCCAAAAAAGATTTGGAGGTATGTGCAATTTATATTTGTATATTTTAAGCTACAAAAGGTTTTGGAGATCATGGAAAAACAGAAATTCAGTTAAGTGTGAGTGTTAGCAGATCTTCAAGCTTGTGTTTCAGTGTTTCAGGAGGTGAGGTGATGAAGATCATCAATCATTACCAGGAGGAAGTTCAGGGCAGTGAGGTGGTGCTGCTGGTGGAGGACAGGTTGGAGATCACCAACTGCTTTCCTTTCCCTAAACACACAGAGGACGATGCTTACTTTGATGAAGGTTAGTGACTAAAGTTGTGCTCATTGCCTTAATCATTTGTTAGCACTATTCAGACAGGATTCATTTTCTAAATGGCATTTGAGTTAGAGTTTCCAAAGTAGGCCATCTACCCTCATTATTATGCTACTGTTTCAATTATTTAAAATGTGAATTTTACCCACGGATCAAATCTAGCTTCATTTTGGATCTCATTGTATCAGTGCATTAAATAATACCCATCACTGATGCCTCCCAGAAATGAAATCTTTATATTTTGGGCTCCCTGAAGAAGTATTTAAATAATCATTTTAAGCAGCTTTGGCAGAGAAAGCTAATGATTTAGTGACATGGATGTTGAGATGTGCAACATTAAGTTCTTATGGAGTGCAGAGAGAATATACACAAGATTCCTGGGAACATTATAAATGTGTTCATTGCTAAATAGTGATCCTGCTACTCCAAATGCCATTTAGATTGTTTTGTCTTAAATTGTGCCTGATAAGACTGTCAACAAGCGTCTGATTTGATAAAAGCAGCCATTTGATTAGAAACACACTTTATTATACAGGTTTCTTTCTCTCGTTCCTTTTATTCCTTTGTCTTTCTCTGCCTTTTTAGTACTTTTTTCCTGCCAGCCTCTGTTTACTACCAGCCAGCTCGTCAGTGATCACTTAAACATCATTGTCGATAGTTGCGCTAGTAAATGCTGAACTAAATTGTGGTGTAATTCAACAGAAGCCTGTATTGGCGTGAAGGTTTGGCGCTCAGCTTTTATAGGACTGCTCCAGAGAGTGCTAGCCAGAACGCCCCATCAAGCTCGGTCTGGAGAGAAGTGAGAATGAGAATGGTCTGGTTTCAGCACAGAGTGAGAGACTGTGAGTTGTTTATTCGCTTTTACGGCCTGTGACATCACAGGTGTAGCCGGTGAGATGGGCTGTGCATCATGGGAGGGAGAATGAAGCAGGGTTACATTATTAAAAGTGTGATGGGCTGTAAAGGCTCAGAAATGGATGCAGCAAAGGAACCAAAATTGTCTAGGGTAGGGTGTTGTTTTGTGGGCCACCAAATTAGGGCTGGGGTGATATGACTGTGTACATCACACTGGTGAAAAATATTTTCGTGTATACTGTTTATACTAAAAGAAATCTGACCAAAAAATAAAGCAAAAAAACAAAAAGGGGCCATTTATAATTCATCTGTCATTTTAGACTTTTTTGAAAGTGTTAGAGGGGACAACAAGAGCACATTTGAATCCACAACTGACTGTAACGACTTACGATGCATTTATCAAGAAGAGTTAAGTTAGTTCTGATTCTAAATTAGAATTATATATTAACTCAGTGACTCTGACCAGGGGCGTAGCACCAAATTCTGGGCCCTGTATACTCTCAATGTCAGTGGGCCCCCTACACATGCCATTGTACGATGCGGGTTAGCAAAATGAAAATTCAATTTTGAATGACATTTTTTTTTTAATTATTTGAATATAAACAAGTATAAATAGTGTTTAAATCTATAATCATATCAGATTATAGTAATGACTGGTTCTTTCATTCACCACCTGAATTGATGCATTTGGCCTACTTGTGCTCAAATACCTTTAAACCTTAGGCTACATCGGGTTCGTTTGTGTACTAACATTTTGATCCATGATCCTGATGCAAGTTTTAAATTAAAAACATTTATTTTTGAACAGGAGAACACGAGACAACTGTACCCTCAGAAACCAATCAAATAAGCTAAGCCTGCCATAATGAAAAAAAAATGTCAACTATAAAGGAATAACCTTTCAGTTTTGTAAATTCCCATTAATTCCCTTATATTCCTGTTAACTCCCATGGAAATTTTCCAACTTTAAAAATTCTCAGAATTTTGCAACCCTATTCATTGGCTTTGATAACATCATTCATTTATTGAGCATTGACTATAGCTTTTAAAGTCCACATGAAATCAAAATTGACTATATTTACTTTGTTTGCCTAAATTGATCGTTTTGTGCTGAACAATTCATCCATGCGAGTCAATCCACACAAAAAAATTTTTTGGCTTCATAATCTTTAATCAAAATCTGAAAATGCCCCTCCCCTCTGCATTGGAGGACCTTCACTGATGACGTAGGCTTGAGGAATTTGGTGTCTGCTTAATCCGTAACCACGCCCTTCCAACTGACAGGCTGCCTGTGTGTTTGCGAGCTTTGACAGCGCGTGAAAGGAGAGATGGCGAGGAGGTGCATTTTTGGTTGTGGAACTCACGGAACACTTTTCCCTTTCCCTAAGATTCCCTCGTTACGGTCCAGATGGCTCGATTTTTTACATTTCGAGGAAGGAGGGATAACAGGGTGGTCACGGATGTGCTCGAAGCACTTCACGCGCCGAGTGAACAACGATTGTAAACTTGCGTTTAGATCTGCCTCCATTTTTTGAATTAAACACCTACTTATCTAGATCCAATCAGGTGCTAGTTGGAAAATAAGCCACGCCCACTATTTTCCTCATTTATTATTCCGTTTCTCTCGGAAATACGTCACAACACTGGAGAAAAGTCGTTTGCAACTTCCGTTTCACGGGGACTTTAAGCACAGCACTGGTTGTTTCTGAAACTGGTTAATGTTGGCAACATGACGTTAGGCCTGGCCCATAATTTACTTACAGCAACAAGCAGCCTGGTTGACAAACTAAGCTAAAGATTTAACAGCATACATAGCATACATACATTAGCAGCAGCTGTCTGGAGTTGACTACGTTAACCTTAATTGGATGTAGGTGCATAACAAGCAAACTCAGTTCACCTTTTGGAAAGAAAGCAGTCATCAGCTGCTTCCCCTCATTCTGCCTCCTTTCTTTTTCCTTCCTGTCTTTCTTTTTTTTGAAAGCCCGATTTGGGCTTTTTTTTTTGCGCAGCATGATCAGGCTCCCAGGCTCTAGACCGCTCAAGACTCACTGCGTTACTTGTACAAAAAAAAAAAAAAAATGATGGGATTTCAAAGGGCCCTCTCCCTAGACGGGGCCCTGGGTAATCAGGTCCACTTTTCCCCCCACTACCACGCCCATGACTCTGACACTTCCTGTGGTGTCCTTGCGGTTCATTTATTCTCCTCCTCTGCTACAGGGTGTGTACATATGACAATGTGTGTTTGGGTGACCCTCTCCCACACTTCCCATTACAGCATAATTTCCTTGTCTTTTGCCCATAGGGCTGTGCCGTACAAATTATGATGTCTAATGGATATTTAAACACCCTTCAAATGCAAAGCAAGGATCCTTGAACAGTACAGGTTGCAGAACGGTGTAAATTTACTCTTTAATGAGCAGTTGCGACTCCTTTGCTTGTTTTTCCTGCAAGGCAATTGCTTTATTTATTACTAGAGTTTTAAAAGGTGAGTTTGCAAGTGTTTTTTTTTCATAGGCGTTTTCATTTTCGCATATTATGGAAACCTGCCAGTGACCCGAGGTGACTTCCATCACTTCACTCTATTTTTATGTAGTGTTGTATGAATGCCTCAGACAGAGCAGAAGACTTTCAGGTGGTTGTATCGAGTCTTATCTGATGGAGGAGTGCAAGTTTGCTTTGGAGAGACTGAAAGAGAAGGGTGGAACAGCTAAAGAGCGTAATACAAACAGACTGACCCAGCCAAGAAAAGAATTGACTCTGACCTTCCATTTTCAGAGTCTCAAACAGACCATAAAAAGAACATTAGATTTAGCTCTAAATATTGTTTAAGTCCATGTTAATGAATGTTTTCATTTTTATACATTTTATAAAGTATGTTTTTAGATATGCCAATGTATGCTGTAACCAATGCAACTTCTAAGTACACCTCCAGATTGAACCTCAAACTAAAGAATTTTTAATGTAATGTTAAAAATGTGAATACTTTTTCCTATCACAGCTTATTTTTGCCATTTTGCTTGGTATTGGCATTAAAAAATCCCAGTGCACATTAAATTTAAATGCTAGTAAATACTTTTCCTTACAAAATGTACAGTGATACATTGTCATATAACTTAATAGTTTATATATATACATTATGTAACAGTATGTACACTGTTTATAAGTTTAAGGTCAGTAGGATTTTTATTTATTTTTTTACAAATAATTGTTGTTTAGTAAGAATTAGTTAAAAAGTTAAAGAAGAGTAAAAATAATAAAGTACTGTACACACATACACATAATCAGAACATATCAAGCAACCTCTAATGAAGCAATAGCGACACACAGTACTAATATTTTTTTCTCACATGAGTTTGCTGCACCATTCCTGTTGGATCCAATATTGCATTCCTTTTTAATCTCAGTCTTTCTGCAAATCCAGCATTGACTTGTCATTTACTTAAGAATCCGTGGTGAAATTAAACAAACATTTAACGTTTTACTCATGTGAGCTGGAACTTTATTAAAAATAAAGTTCATCCACGCATTCCTAATATTTGAATCCGAAGGAAGGTTATGCAGCGATTGTGTTCTTCCACAACCAGGCACAACACAATATTTTGCGACCTTTAAAGGCATGTTTATTGCTCGGTTGCTCTATTTGGTTAAGCACCACTCATGTTATTTCCCTACTATGTCGTGTATTAATCAGTGGGCGGGGCTACAGAATTAGGCCTAGAAATTCTTCTGTGGAGGTAGTTTTCAGTTCTGAAACATACAGGATATTCTTTTAGTACGACAACCTCTTATATATCAAAAGCTCAAGTAAAAGTTCTCAATTCATGACCCCTTTAATGAATTGTAAATAATAAATTGTAGTGTATACCATGTTAATCGAAGATGCCTCAAATGCTGTGGAATTACCATGATCCTTTCCAAAACATATTAAAATGTAAATGTCCAAAAAATGCATCTAAATGCCAAGGTATATTTTTTTTTAAGTATTATACAATAAAATAGTCATGTAATGTTAGGTTTATTAAAAAAAAGTTTATTAACTATTACAGTAGGCCTAAGATGAAGTCATCCTGCCCTGCACTTTATATGCAAGTCGCAAGCTTTTTGTGTAGTAGCATTACATAAGTCACACTACTGTTATGCTAATGTGCATGATATCACCTCAGAATACTGTTTCTTTGCACATACTTTGACACAGCCATGATTTGATTTCACGGGGCATGATTATGTAAAAACTTGTAAACGTGAATGTAAAACTCAAATGCTGGTATAGCTAACAAATTTGTCTACTGCTGTTCGTGTTGTTTTGTAATTTCTATGTTTCTATGGCTTCAGCCGGAGAGACTTTAGCCCCTGCTGTTATAGGAGGACTAACTGTTACAAAGTCCTTTTAAACCGTGTTTACTGCACTGAATCCAAACTAATCATGACCAGCACTGTTAATCTTAGTCTCAGTCTTTCTATCAGTTTGTTTTCTAATCTGCCTGTCTGTACTTACTCACAGTGTAGATTTAATGTGGATGTTGTTTTCACATGGTCAGCAGTCTTTTAGCCTTTTGATGATGTTCAGATGAAATTTTAGTATTTTAAAGAACAAAAGTTGTATTTAAATATTTAAATCGTTTTTTTAAAATACTCTTCCAAACAGCAATTGTAGCAAATTAGATAAGATGCGCTGTGTAAAAGTAAAAAATGCTCTTTTCCACTTGTTTTCCACCAAATGAGCTGAAGCAAGAATGATATTTAATTATTGTTATTTATATGCACCAATGTAACAGTACACAGTAGGTAGAGGTTTCCTTTAGCAGCTGGTTTAAAGAGTCTTTGTGTGTTTGGGTTAATTACATTCGCAAACTTATTTAAATGTTTACTGCTGCGTTGAACTGCTGTAACGAGATGCGTCTTTTCATCATGTTCCAGGACGACGCTGAAGCAGTCAGTGAGAGAACGCCAGCTGTTAACCCCTGTCCTACATGAATGGATCATGATACGTTGTCATGCTGTGCGTTTTGTCTTCTCAGTTAGTGCTTTCAGCCTAGCTGTGTATGCATTTTGCTTTTCCTCTCTTGTTTTACCGCAAGAATGTATATGTAGTATTTATAAACATTACAGTCTGCTACCGATGTCTGGATTTTTCAGTCACATTTACAACATTTCTACCCCTAATACTGGACATTTTGTATGTACCCCTTAATTGATGCTCATAATTGAGGTCACAGAGCATCTGCTAATGGGTTAATCAATGGACTTAGATTTGTTTGAGAAGCAACAGTTCTGTGTCTGAAAAAAAAACAGTGTTTTTGTGTGAAAGTATCTCAGCAGACAGGCTTCCGAGGCACCATAAAGTCAAGTTTAATGATCTAGAACAAATTCAACTGAGCTTTACACCGTGTCCTAACCAGGCATGACACCATACATTTCCAGCATCCAGTAATTTGTCAGTCTCCACACTGAAAGTGAAAATGCTGTGTGACACTACACAGTTACAGCCAGTGAGAACATATTGGCTGTTTAGAGACTCTAACCAGCCAATATAGACCAAAGGCTCAGATTTACATGGAATTATTTAGAACATTTTTGCTTGTTGTGTGTGTATATAAAAAAATGGATGATGTATTTTATAAATATATATTACCATTTATATTATAAATATGTACTATCATAGAACTGTTTTCTATTTTAATGTATCATAAAGTGTAATGTATTCCTTTGATGGCAAAGCTGAATTTTCAGCAGTCATTACTCCATTCTTCAGTGTCACTTGATCCTTCAGAAATCACTCCAGTTTCTAATTTCTTGATTTAATGCTTAAGAAACTTTTATTATTATCAGTGCTGAAAATAGTTTTGCTGCTTAAATTTATGTATGTATTTATTAATATATTTATTGGAAACTGATACATTTTCTTTGAATTTTTGGAGAATAGAAACCTAAAAAAAGGCTCAAGTGTTAGAGCATTGCATTAGCAGCACAAGGTTATGGGTTCGATTCCCAGGGAACACGTCAGATAAAACTGTTAGCCTGAATGCACTGAAAATGCATAAATTTAATTAAAATTTTAATTTGATAAAAAATTTTGTAGTAACTTTATTCAGTTTCTTTATATTTCCTACTTTTGGAAGGGGACAGGTTGCTAAATATGACATTCATTATTATGGGTTTATGTGAAGATTGTTTTAAGTACATTTGAAATTGACAATTATACTGTAATGTAGAATGGCTATAGTAAATGGTTAAATATTGGTGGACTTTTTTTTCTACCTAGAGACATCACTAAAATTGATATCAGTGATTGCCTTCAGTCATAAAAAGATGCCATTAAAAAAATATAAAATAAAAAGAATAATTCATATATAATTAATGTATGCAGCCTTGGCACCTTTCTACATACATTTTCTGCAAAGGAAGCATTTTTCATGTTTCCAGGCTTGCAGAATAAAAAAGCTGGTTTTTTTTCACCAGAAGGTGGCAGTATGGGACTTGTCAAAAATGCTTGCTGTGTGTGTGAGCTCAGTGACTCACTTCGGGTGGGGGATTTTATCTGATAAATACATAAATAAAACTGTGTATGACTTAAAAATTGCAGCTTTGTGCTGTCACAGGTAATCCACAGCCCATATTTCCTGGCAGAAAAATTAAGTATTCATTGTGGAAACTATCTTGTAGATTAACTCGAATTCAGGGAGAGGTGCACTGAGAATTGATTATCCATTTAGGCTGTTTGTAAGTTTGTATTCTGTACATGAACAGAGCATTACGGCTTCACCTCCGTGGCAGGAGTGATATATTTTAAAGTTGATTTCAGGTTTGTGACAGAGGAGGGGAAGAGAGGTGTGTGCCACATTTAACAGCGTGCGGACAAAGAAAAATGAATGCTTTCAGGGATGTCGTCAGTCAAGTGCCGTGCCTGGCCTCCTAATGTGCTTGGGCTGTGATTTTTGTTATATAACTGCAGACCCTGCTGAAAACATCTTTAACCAGTCGAAGCTGGTTTTCTCCTGTGCTATTACTGGTTTAAAGGTGCTCTATGCAGGGCCGTATTAAGACAGTGTGGTGCCCCTGGGCACTATACCTCAAAAGCCCAACCCCCAGACATAAATAAGGTGATTTCTCAAATGTAATTTATTAACTTGTCCAGCTACCGTATTTTTCGGACTATACGTCGCACCTAAGTATAAGTCGCATCAGTCCAAAAATACGTCATGACAAGGAAAAAAACATAAGTCGCACTGTACTATAAGTTGCATTTATTTAGAACCAAGAACCAAGTGAAAACATTACCGTCTACAGCCGCGAGAGGGCGCTCTATGTTTTCAGTGGTAGACTATAGGAGCACTGAGCAGCATAGAGTGCCCTCTTGCGGCTGTAGACGTTAATGTTTTAACTTTAACTTTAATGGTAAACAGGGAGAGTGCAGTCAATCGCTTCTGTGTCATTGTATGGAAGTTAAATAATGACATATGTCTTTGAAACAAAAAAGCAGGGGGGCGCTGCTGAGCTCTAATGGAGTAAGACGTGAGTTTGGAAGCTCCTGCCGATTTTGATTAATATTGTAATTCTTTTGTGCTTTTTCGACACATATTTAGTATAGTCTTGCTCCGCTGATTTTTTTTTTGTTAGAAAGTTTAACTCTGGACTGCGTAAGATGGCTGGAAAGAACTCTAAATCTCGCAAAACTATTCAGACACAACTGCGGCCTAGTCCTCAAATCGCGACCACACCCTCGAGTGGGTCATCTGTTGCCTCAGAGGTCGAGGGCGCCTCGGCGCATGCTAACCTTGACATCAATGCATTCAAGCTCGAGTTATTGGCCTCGGTGAGGAAAGAGATTGCTGATATTTTTAAAAAGGAACTCCAGGATACACTCGGGGATGCTCTGCCTACTATTAGGCTTGACCTGCAAGCGGTAAAGTCACAGCTGGCGAATGATAAAGCTGCTACCGAGGCTACCATGTCCAAGCTTAAAGATACGGTTGGAGAAATGGAGCACGCACTCACTGAGTGCTCCGATGACATCGCCGAGATGAAAACTACTATCGAGCGCCTCACAGCTAACGTAGCCAAGCTGGAAAATAAATGTGAAGACTTGGAGTCTAGATCACGGCGCAACAACGTGAGGATAGTGGGTGTACCGGAGGGCCCTGACACCTGTACCACTGCAGCTGTGGCCGCCTTGCTGAAGGAAGCGTTCAATCTGGAAAAGGAGCCGCTTTTGGACCGGTCCCACCGCACCCTCCAACCCAAACCCAAGCCTGGTGACCGTCCGCGAGCCATTGTGTGCAGGTTTCATTATCACAGTGACTGTGTGGACATTCTGCGCCGCGCTAGAGAGCTCCGACAGATTAAAGTCAGAGGCGTGACTGTCTCAGTCTTTCCTGACCACACCGCCAAGATAGCTCGGGCTCGGGCTGCATTCAATGAGGTTAGACGCCAACTTCGTGGCATTGATGGTGCGCGTTATGGTCTGTTTCATCCAGCGCGACACATACAACGGTGTTGAGAAGGATTTCGTTTCTGCGGAGGAAGCCAGCAACTTTGTCAAAACTTTGGTTCCTGGGTGAGCTCCAATAGCCTTTAAGATCTGTTCTACTCCAGTCTTAAATCTATATATTTTGTTCAGATTTAGATAGTTTTCTGGCTTGCTACACTTACTAAATTAGTGTAATTATGGTTTGTTTGTAGCAGGTACATTTTTTTTTTTATTATTATTTTTTTTATTTTCCTCAATCTTGTTAACAAGACTGTACCATATTTTGTGTTTTCTCATTTTATGCCTTCTGCATCTATTTGCGCAAGACTCTGAGGGCCTACTGTTATTTGTTCATTTGTATTTTCACGTGCTCTACTGTATTCATGCGCATTTGTTAAATAATGTTGAGATCGGCGGGAGTTTTTTTTTTCTTTTCTCTCTCTCTCGCTTTTGTTTGTTCGGCATTGTCTCCGGGTTGTTCAACACTATTGTGGACAACTTGTGGTTATTGTGGGAAACACTGCTGTCTCCTTTGTTCCGTAGTTATATGGGGACTTTGGGTGTATTTGTGTTTAAGGGATTGATGGGGTGGGGGGGGTGGGGAGGGTGTTTCACCTCGGCTCTGTATGACCATTTTGATTTTTTTTTATTCAGATGGTTAATGACAATATATATCCCAGCATTGCTGGGTCAGGCACACCTCTCAGATTCATCAGTTGGAATATACGTGGTATGGGTAATCCTGTTAAGAGATCTAAGGTTTTTGCGCACTTGAAACGTTTAAACTCTGATTTAGTATTTTTGCAGGAGACTCACCTTCGTGTTAAAGATCAGTGCAGGTTACATTGCCCCTGGGTAGGCCAAGTCTTCCACTCAAATTTTAATTCAAAAGCAAGGGGGGTCGCCATTTTAATTAACAAAAAAGTTCAGTTCTCATCCACTGATGTTATTGCTGATAGGAATGGCAGATATCTTATAGTTGCTGGGACCCTGATGCAAAAGAAGGTTTTGTTGGTAAACGTATATGCCCCTAACTTCGATGATGTTGAATTTGCTAACAGATTTCTGAGTAACATCCCCTTCTTGAACACACACTTGCTGATCCTTGGTGGGGATCTAAATTGTGTTTTTGACCCAATCTTGGATCGGTCTAATCCTCGAAATCTGACTCGATCTGCTATGTCTAAAGCATTCTCTGATTTTATGGAACAGAATAGTCTTATTGATCCATGGAGATCCCGTAACCCCTCTATTAAAAAATTCTCTTTCTTTTCCCAGGTGCACCATTCATACTCTAGAATTGATTAGTTTTTTATTGATAGTACACTTAATTCATGTGTTAATTCTTCTGACTATTTAGGTATTGTAATATCTGACCATTCACCTCTATTATTAGATATTCAACTCTTTAATTATAAACCTAGCCCACCACTTTGGAGATTTAACTCTCTTCTTTTGGCAGACAAAGAATTCTGTGAACTCATTTCAAACTCTATTGATGAGTTCTTGTCTTTTAATCACAATGACTCCTCTTCGTATTCATTGCTGTGGGAAACACTTAAATGTTACCTGAGAGGTCAAATTATTTCTTACTCTGCTCTTTCTAATAGAAAGATTAATGGTAAACTTAATGCACTTACATCTGTGATCAGTAACCTTGATCAGAAATATGCATTGAACCCTTCTCCAGAACTTCTTAAGCAGCGTCTCGATTTGCAAGCAGAATTTGATCTTATTTCAACTAAAGAGGCAGAGCGCTTGCTACTACGTAGCCGTGGCTCATACTACGAACATGGTGATAAGGCAAGTCGTTTACTGGCACATCAGTTACGACGACAGGCCACTTCCCGTTTGATACCTACTATTAAAAACACTTATGACATTATTACTGCAGACCCCTTAGAAATTAATGCTACTTTTAAATCATTTTACTCTTTATTACATAAATCTGAATTTCCTACAGATAACACTAAAATTAATACATTTCTTCAGAATCTTTCGAACCCTGTCATTGATTCTATTACTGCCATGCAAATGGACTCTCCACTCTCTCTTGAAGAAGTATTAAATGCAATTAATGTCATGCAATCTAATAAAGCCCCAGGCCCCGATGGGTTTCCGATTGAATTTTTTAAAAAATTTATTGGCAAATTGGCACCATTACTTTTATCCGTATTCACTGAATCCCTGGAAAGTGGTTCTTTACCACCTACCATGACACAAGCCACTATTGCTCTCCTTCTCAAAAAGGACAAAGATTCAACCTCCTGTGGGTCTTACAGACCATTGTCTTTGCTTAATGCTGATGTCAAGGTATTGGCTAAAGTAATTGCATCCCGCTTAGAGAATGTGCTTCCTCATATTATATCCGAAGAGCAAAATGGTTTTATAAAGGGACGTCAATTGTTTTTTAATACCCGTACACTTTTCAATATAATTTATTCTAAACACTCTGCTGAACTTCCTGAGCTTGTGATTTCTTTGGACGCAGAGAAGGCATTTGATAGGGTAGAGTGGGAGTACTTGTTTGCAGTTTTAAAAAAATTTGGATTTGGTGAAAATTTTATTTCTTGGATTCGCCTCCTCTATTCATCTCCTAAGGCCAGTGTTCATACTAATGATGTCTATTCTGATTATTTTACCCTTGAACGGGGAACTCGCCAAGGGTGTCCCTTATCACCTTTGCTCTTTGCTATTGCTATCGAGCCTCTGTCAATTACATTAAGATCTCCCCTTTATTCAAAGGAATCATCCGTAACAGAACTGAATATAAACTATCATTGTATGCGGATGATTTGCTATTATATATATCTGATCCTTCACTCTCTATCCCTGCTGTTTTAAGTATTCTGGAGAACTTCAGCTCTTTTTCAGGTTATAAATTAAATTTGGAGAAAAGTGAGTGTTTTCCCATTAATACTGCAGCATGTCATATGCATCAGTCAGATTTGCCTTTTCGATTTAGTCCATCAGGGTTCAAATACCTCGGTGTCAACGTGACACGTTCTATGTCTAGCCTTTCTTCTGCGAATTTCACTCCCCTTATCTCTAAGATTACAACCAATATTCAAAGATGGGGTAACCTCCCCCTTTCTTTAATCGGCAAGATCAATGCTGTTAAAATGAATATTTTACCAAAATTTCTATTCTTATTCCAGTCAATTCCTCTTTTTCTGCCAAAACATTTTTTTGTCGCACTTGATAAGTTAATTTGTTCTTTTATTTGGGGTGGAAAACCTCCTAGGATTCGTAAAACTCTACTGCAGAGATGCAGGCTTAGTGGAGGACTAGCATTACCTAATTTTTTTAATTACTATTGGGCGGCTCACATTCATAAACTTTGCTACTGGTTAAAATCCCCTGGATCCTCTTGGTGTAAATTGGAACTATCATCCTGTAGGGGATCTTCTGTACCTGCGTTACTTTATACCTCTTTACCCACAACACCTTCTCTATATACCGATAATCAAGTGGTTCTTAATACGCTCAAAATCTGGTATCAATTTAGACGACACTTTAAATTTGTAAATGGTTCTTCCTTGGGTCCTATCAATGACAACCACTTATTTCCTCCATCGCTTTCAGATTCGACATTTTCACTGTGGTATGACAAGGGTATAACACAATTTAGGGATTTATATGTAGACGGTGTCTTCGACAGTTTTACCAATTTGTCATCTCGCTATGAACTCCCTGTTAGTCATCTGTTTCGCTATTTTCAAACTCGCAATTTTGTCGCTAAGTGTTTCCCTAATTTCCCCTCTTTACCTCCAGAGCATTGCTGGGAAACCATGCTTTCATTTGTCCCTCATAACAGAGGAATCATTTCTGAGCTGTATGACATTATTTTAGCTTTTAGCGATGATTCAATTGGCAAACTTAAGTGTACATGGGAAAGGGAACTGGGAATACAAATACAGGAGGAGTCATGGGAACAGGCCATAGAGAGGATACGTTCTACCACGACTTGTGCTCGTCTTGGACTTATTCAATTTAAGGTCTTACATAGGGTACATTTCTCTAAGCTTAGACTATCAGAAATATACCTGGACGTGGAAGACAAATGCGATAAATGTCATGGCTCACCTTGTCATCTTAGCCACATGTTTTTTTTTTGTCCTGATTTGAAAGATTTCTGGCTGGGTTATTTTAATATTATGTCCTCTGTTCTTGGGGTAAATTTCCAACCTTGTCCTCTGATTGCTATATTTGGAATTCCTGACCCCTCACTTGCACTTAACCCTACACAAAAGGACATCATAGCTTTTACATCTTTACTAGCAAGGCGCTCTTTATTGTTACACTGGAAGTCAGCTAAATATCCTTCTGTATCTCGATGGCTCAGAGACGTCATGTATTTTTTAAAACTTGAGAAAATTAAATACACGTTGAGAGGATGTACAGTCAAATTTTTCCATAAATGGCAACCTTTTATTTCCTATTTCACTGATTTAGTGGTACTACCCAAATGAATGTGTGGGTTTTTTTTTTTTGTACTATTTTCTATTGCATAAATAACCAGTAATATGTGTGGTGGTCGTGGTGTGCCGTGGGGTGGGTGGGGGGGGGGGGGTGTTCATTGTTTATTATAGTACTCTGTGATCCATTGTAATTATTTTCTCCTACATCTTGATCAAAGTGTTTTTGGTTTGTTTTTGATTATGCATATTTTTATGCATTTGTATGTGTTTGTGTGCATGTGGATGTATATATATGTGTATATATGTTTTATATGCGTGTATGTGTCCATGTACATATTCATTTATGTTTAAAGAGGGAGGAAAAAGGAAAGAAGGGAGAAAAAAGGGGGAAAAAAGGATAAATTGTATCTGTGAATGGAAATATTGTATTGTTTTGCTTTTCCCAATAAAAAGAAAGTAAAAAAAAAAAAAAAAAGAAACAAAAAAGCATGCTGAATAGCACTAACTGAAAAATAATGCATTGCATTAACAGTACTTGCATTTAAATGCCTTGTATTTACAGGGCTTGCATTTTTAGGTCCTGAAATTTAACATAGTTGTTCGTTTAAGCTGTGAATATTTCAATAAAAAATATTTCACACACCTTTTCATAATTAAAAAAATCAATAATGCATATTCACGTTCCAGAATTCACTTCCAAAATATTCAATCGGTTTAAAAATACGATGTATAATATTCGACAGGCAAATATCGTTCCATTTTTTTTGTCACTTTTCAAATTTGCTTCCACAAATTCAGTGGTTAAAATTCGGCAGATAATTCGCCCTTTCACATCCGGGAGCTGCAGGAATAGCAGTAGAGCACAGAGGCATGATCTCCATCTGCTGTCAGTCACTCACCAGCAGGTGGTGCAAGCGGCTTCTGATGAAGACCAAAGCAACAGGTGGATTAAGTAATACAGTTACAAAAACTGATCTGCATAAATGGAGCAGACGCTAAACAGAAGTTTTGATTATCGGGGCATGTGGAAAAGCTTATTGTGTGAATGTTTATTTCAACATCTTTGCCGTTACCGTATAGACCCCTTAAAAGTTTGTAAACATTCCAACGTCTCCGGGTGGGCGGGGCTTAGCTGGAGGCAAAAAGAGGCACGGACGCAATGTTGACAAGCGTAAACTAGCACGTTTTGGGAGGGATTTATTAAACATGGATGCAGAAGAAGGTTTGGAACTATCCGAATATGTACAGTAACTGACTCTGCTGGGACCGTGACCAGTATATACATATAAATTACTTTCGGGTGGTTTGGGAAATTTTGTCAAGGCTTATTATCTAATGTAACCTATCGCTGGGCTAACTATGATTAGCAATGTGGATTATTTTAAGGCCACACCAGTACAAATGCATAGGTTATTTTACCTAATATGAAGTGTGCACTGCAAACACAAGCATTATTTATGATCGTCACCGTCCAGTCTGTATGCCGTATTGCATTTAACCACAATTGTCTTCTTGATTTCTGTGAAGAAATGTCGACCGGGATCCGGTGAAACTTTAGTTTTAAACCAAAAGTGCTGTTCCTTCTATTCTGGCAGCCAAAAACACAGCAAGACGACATTTTAAAGTCAAAACCTCAAACTTTTAGCGCCCCTGCTATGAGTTCTTCCTTATGTTTTGCCTCCAGCTAGAACGGTGACGTCACAGTGACGTAGGCGATTAAGGGGTCTATAAAGTCTGTTACCCGTAGCCTACAAGTAAGCAGCATTCTCTACCACAAAGGATATTTTAATGGTGTTTTACCCAACGCTGAAGTACAGAACTAACATTACATCCAAGCAAGACATATATTGCTTTCGGTTGTTTAGTTTCCGTAACTTTGTGTCATGGCTTGTGTGTCGCTGTGCTGTAATACTGGGGATCCCCTCACGCAGGGCCGTCTCAAGTGGGGTGAAAGGTGGTGACGATTATAGGGGCCCACGGCCGAGGGGGGGCCCCCGGCGATCTCAACCGTCTGGCTGAGGCTAGCCTAAAAAGACGATCAGGACAAGGGGGAAAAAACAGCAGGCAGGCCAAGACAGGGCACGGCAAGGCAAGAGGTACATACACACATCCAACAGTACTCGGAACATAACATCAATTAACGAACCAGCAGAGGACTGCAGGCACAAGGAGAATAAGAAGGGAACCTAACGAGGGAGACACAGGTGGAGTAACTAAACAATAATGACATAAGATGGGCGGGATCAAACAATAGACAGGAGAGAGCACATGGCACCAAACAAACACAAGCCATGTGCTCACAGAAAAACAGTGTCATCTGGTCGCCATCCTGGGCACACCAGCTGAAGACTGTGACATAACCCCTCCCTTAAGGAGCGGCTTCCAGACGCTCTAACAAAAGAAATCCCGGTGGGAGGTGGAATGGAGGTGGATCAGGGAGAGGGATGGTGGGCCAGGCCCGTGTAGTGGAAGAGGGCATGGAGACAGAGGTAAACAAGGGTGCCAGGACGGGGCCGGCAGGTCTGGAGGCAGCAAAAGTGAAGCCAGCCTCAAGGAAAGAGCCGGCAGGCAATCAGCTGAGGTAGAGCTGACATTAAGGGTGGAGCTGGCAGACAGCGGAGCTTGGGCTGCGCTGGCAGGGCAAGGAGCTTGGGCGGTGGCGGGACCTCACCCGGCTCTGGGAAGGCCTCTAGGCTCTGAAGGATGGAAGCCTTCCTCCTCCATTTCCAAGAGGGTGGCACTGCAGTTTCGTCTGCCTCCACCGGGGGCACGGCAACCTCTTCGGCCACCAGCAGGGCCACTTCAGCTTCGTCAGTGGGGGCACTGCAGACTCTTTGGCCACCACCAGGGGCGCAGCAGCCTCGGCTACTTTTGGTGGTGCTGCAACCTCATCGACCTCCACTGGGGGCACTGCAACCTCTTCGGCCATCACCGGGGGCGCTGCAGCTTTGTCGGCCTCCTCTGGGGGCGCTAAACCCTTTTCAGTCACCACCAGGGGCACTACTGCTTCTTCGGCTGCCTCTGGGGTTGCTGCAACCTCTTCGGCCACCAACGGGGGTGCTGCAGCTTTGTCGGCTGCCTCTGGGGACGCTGTAACCTCGTCGGCCACCACCGGGGGCACTGCAGCTTCATCAGCTGCCTTCGGGGGCACTGAAGTCTCATCGGCCACCTCTAGGGGTGGCAATGTTGTCCCATTCTTCCTCAGTTTATGAGAGCAGGACCCTGCAGCATCTTCAGCTGCCTCTGGGGGTGCTGCAGCTTCATCAGCTACTGCTGCAGGCACTGCAGTATCGTTGGCTGCAACTGGGGGAGCTGAAGCCTCATCAGCCCGCACTTCTGGAGGCATTCCAGCATCATCAGCCGACACAGAGGGTGCTGCAGCCTCCTCGGCTGGAGGGTTTCCCTGATGAGCTAGGTAGTTTACGAACCCCACAAATGTCAGGTGATCCAGCCCTTTCATCCTCCACCAATTGAGAGGCTCATCAAGGGCATAATTCAGAAGGTCCTTGAGAGCTGCATCGTTGTAGTCCAGCCCCTCCACAGCATTCCTGAACTCCATCGCGAATTTCCTCATGTCAGTCCCCTGTTGATGGAGGGAACTCAATGCTGCTACCTTAAGCATGCGTTGGTAGAGGGGGCTACAGATAGTGGAGGCTGGTAGATTGAGTGAGCCCATCTTCCGCTGAGTCCTCTTTCGGCTGGTTCGTTCTGTCATGGTCGGGTGCAGGGATGAGGCGAGGACTCAAATGCAGGAAGATAAGAGCATTTATTAATCATGAAATATAAACCAAACTACAACAAAAACTACCCCAAGGGGGAAAAAAACAGCAGGCAGGCCAAGACAGGGCACGGCAAGGCAAGAGGAACACACACACATCCAACAATACTCTGAACATAACATTAATTAACGAACCAGCAGAGGACTGCAGGCACAAGGAGAATAAGTAATGATAATAATAAACTTTATTTTATAAAGCGCCTTTAAAGGCAACTTCTCAAAGCGCTGTACACAAACAAGCAATACAAAGCTCCAACAATAAAAGTAACATCAACAATCAAATGCTAATTAAAAAAAATAAGTCTTAAGTCTACCTTTAAAAATGTCGTAGCCTTGTACTTCCCTAAGATCAGGAGGCAGAGAATTCCAAAGGACAGGAGCATATGAAGAAAAAGCCCTGTCACCCATAGATCACCCATAGATAGAAGTAGGGAACCTAACGAGGGAGACACAGGTGGAGTAACTAAAACAATAATGACATAAGATGGGCGGGATCAGACAATAGACAGGAGAGAGCACATGGCACCAAACAAACACAACACAAGCCATGTGCTCACAGAAAAACAGTGTCAACTGGTCGCCATCCTGAGCACACCAGCTGAAGACTGTGACAGAATATGAATTATTGATTTTTTCATTATGAAAAGGTGTGTGAAATATTTTTAATTGAAATATTCACAGCTTAAACGAACAACTATGTTAAATTTCAGGACCTAAAAATGCAAGCCCTGGAAATACAAGGCATTGAAATGCAAGTACTGTTAATACAATGCATTATTTTTTCAGTTAGTGCTATTCAGCATGCTTTTTTGTTACAAAGACATATGTCATTATTTTACTTCCATACATTGTCGTCCTGAGCTCATTCTTCACTCGTTTAAAAAAAACTTTAGATCCCAGGAACATTTTGAATTTAGCTAAACGTCTAGTGTCCTTGTCTTTTTTTTTAACTTTCTTTTTGCAAAACCACTCAATTGACGTCTGTCCATTTTGATTCATTTTCTGTAGCCATTAAAAAAAATTACACATTTGCGCGTACTTGTTGTGGACCAACTCAACTCTGACAGATCGGGGATGGTAGGGGGGTACTGATAGTGGTCATGTAATCTTGATTTATTTATAATTTATTAGTATTATTGTTAAGTTAGTGTTCATAAACAAGTTATGTATGGTCTTTCAAGAATTTAAATTTCATAATAATAAAACAATTTACGAAAAATATTTTTAAAGCTTGTGTCATGTGGTGCCCCCCTAGTTGTTGTGAATGGTTGGTGCCCCTGGGCACTGGCCCAAGTGCCCTTATGGATAATCCGGGTCTGGCTCTATGTAAGTTTTTGACTCATAAAAAATACCATAATACATGTGCAGATATTAAAGAAACATGATAAGTTAACATGTTTATCTGAAAAACAATTCTACAGTCAATTATTCTCCTTTGAAAATGTGCTTTCCAGGCCAGAATGTCTGTCTTTGTTCTGGTTTGTAAAACCCGCCCACTGCCAGTATACCCAATTGTATTTCAGCACCCTGGGTTTCCAGTTGATGGAAAAAAATATTTTTCCCTCTTAGGTGACTCTTGTGAGAGGGGAAGCAGCACGGACTGTGCTTTCACACAGGAGTCCGCTACTGATCCGTGGCTGTTTACCACAAACACAATATTTATCCATTATTTTGATTTCAGATCCAAACATCGTCACTAAAAATGCTTTTTCAGCATTGCAATACTTTTTTACCACAGTAGGTCTTTCACAGACACAGATGTTTAAACACAATAAATATAAACAACACATTATTCAATGCTTTTTACTTTTGCATTTACTTCTAGATTTATATATTAAGTTGCTTAAGCAAGTGGCAAAACATTTAAACTACTTTTCTTATGTTATCACAAACTTACCACTGATAGAAATAGTCAGCTATGCTGCCTTTTTTATTTAAATATTTATTACAAGCGATCCTGTTGTTCATAAAGAACTTTTCTACATCAATGAGTGCCATCATCTATTATTGACTTGTTTAAAGAGCTCTTTCTCTTTAAACCTAGCCAAAAAGCGATAGGCTATGTGTTGACTGTGAAGCACAGAAGACTTTAATAATATGCATTTATGGTGTAATTACTACATTTTCGTGTCAATACATGTTCATATTGACTGAACACAATACCCTGTTACTTTTATTCAGTGCTTACAGCACAGCAATAGACTCGGTGTGGAAATTATCTGTACTGCTGCACCAGTCCTCATCCGTGTGCAGTGTGAGTGTTTTAATCCATTAAAGCCGCCTTTCCACTGCACACGAGATTCGGACACGATTGTCGCATTTCTCCCTCTAGTGGCAGTTGCACAGAACTTTCAAACTGGTCATGCAGCAACCGTTACCTCGGCATATTCACTATGGTAAAATTAATTATTTTAATGGATATAATTAATGTATGAATGCATCGTCACAAATCAAACGACCCCCAGAATAAAAACAGTAGGCTTTAAGGGGCTAATCAACGTAAATAATTATTTAATAATTATAAAATAATTATTTCTGCCATAATTATTCTAAAGCATCATTTCACAGAAATAGTTTTTAAATAATAATGTTTAAAGTGAAGAAAATATTGGTAGTTTTGACCTCGCGCCGATAATTTTAATTAGAATACATGACATCCGGTTGGGCAGTCGCATATGGTCTAGGCGCAGAAGTTCAAATATTTGAACGCATCCGAAGCTCAAATCCTATCTGAAATTTCTTTGCAATGGTGCTTTTGAAGCCTGTCCCAAAAAATGGGAGGCACGCAGTCGTCCACTCAGAGCCTCCACACTGCTCCGATGACCTAGCGGTCAATAGAAGACTCGCGGACGCGGAAAGTATAACGCCTGTTTCATACATACAGGTGCAACTCAATAAATTAGAATGTTGTGGAAAAGTTTATTTATTTCAGTAATTCTTAAGTAATTTTTAGTGAATTGTTGGCCTTCTGTAAAGTTTGTTCATTTACTGTACATGCACTCAATACTTTTGCTTTAATTACTGCCTCAATTCGGCATGGCATGGAGGTGATCAGTTTGTGGCACTGCTGAGGTGGTATGGAAGCCCAGGTTTCTTTGACTGGCCTTCAGCTCATCTGCATTTTTGGGTCTCTTGTTTCTCATTTTTCCTCTTGACAATACCCCATAGATTCTCGATGGGGTTCAGGTCTGGTGAGTTTGCTGGCCAGTCAAGCACACCAACACTGTGGTCATTTATCCAACTTTTGGTGCTTTTGGCAGTGTGGGCAGGTCCCAAATCCTGCTGGAAAATGAAATCTGCAGATGACATTGTACCCCAAATCATCAAAGACTGTGGAAACTTAACACTGGACTTCAAGCAACTTGGGCTATGAGCTTCTCCATCCTTCCTCCAGACTCCAGGACCTTGGTTTCCAAATGAAATACAAAACTTGCTCTCATCTTAAAAGAGGACTTTGGACCACTGGGCAACAGTCCAGTTCTACTTCTCCTTAGCCCAGGTAAGACACCTCTGATATTGTCTGTGGTACAGGAGTGGCTTAACAAGAGGAATATGACAACGGTATCCAAATTCCTTGACACATCTGTGTGTGGTGGCTCTTTATGCCTTGACCCCAGACTCAGTCCATTCCTTGTGAAGTTCACTCAAATTCTTGAATCAATTTTGCTTGACAATCCTCATGACGCTGCGTTTCTTTTGGTTGGTTGTGCATCTTTTTCTTCCACACTTTTTTCCATCCACTCAACTTTCTGTTAACATGCTTGGATACAGCACTCTGTGAACAGCCAGCTTCTTTGGCAATGAATGTTTGTGGCTTACTCTCCTTGTGAAGGGTGTCAATAATTGTCTTCTGGACAACTGTCAGATCACGAGTTTCACAATTTGAGTTGAATTTCTGAAATTAACTTTTTTACAACATTCTAATTAATGAGATGCCCCTGTATGTCTTTTGGAGATAGAAAAATAACTCAGATTTTTCAGGGAAGTGTGCAGACATGCCAAAAAGTGACTGAAAGGCAGAGGAAATGATGGACTACTGATAGGGAGCTGTCATGAAGCCTAAATCTGCCTCTCTTGTACCGTTGATTATTTAAATGCAGAAATGTAGTAATCGGGTTGGTGTAAGCCTGTCTAGCACACAGTCTTTTGAATACAGCTGTAGTTTAGCATTGGAAACAGATACTGGCACATGCCAGAACTGTCTAAAACTTAACAACCTGTATCATCAGCCACCTGCCCACAACGAATTGCAGTCTTCATATTTCATTTGTCCACATTTAGAGAATTAATGACAAATAGGCTGTTTGCTGAATATCCAAAATTGTTAATCCTGTTGTTGGACCACATTTTTGGCAAAAGCTGGTTTTGTCTCTTGTGGCTGCTTAGCAAGTAAGGGATATGGAGACCTACATGCTTTAAAAATCGACTTGTTCTTCAGCGAGCACTATAATTATGCTGGTTTTGGGTTCAGCTGATCTGGATCAGTCAGGCGTGTAATGTAAGTCATGCTTTTGCATTCAAAAACAGGTAGACTGTATGAAATGGAACATAATATAGAGGTCTTGATATATATAAATTATTTATTTATTTATTTACCATCCAAACTGTCCAAAAATTAAAGCTATGTATGCTAATGAAAGCTCTGATGTGGAAAAAAAAAAAAACTAGATTAATTAACTTAATTAATCGCTTAGTCAGTTGTTGGATGACAAGTTAACTGTGACCTATCCCTATTAGCAACTAATCCACTGTCTGTCTCAAATTGGGTTCAAACTCAGGTCATCCATGTAAGCACAACCATGCAATGTCTTCACACTTTAACTGGATCTAGTTTTTGTTCTTGGTAAACAAGCTTATAAGTAATTTTGCCATTATATATACTATCATTCAAGTGTTTTTCTCTTATTTTAAATTAACTAATAATAAAAGCTGCACGAAGCTTCTAATAAAAGCTGATCAAAAGTGACAGTAAAGACATTTATAATGTAACAAAAGATTTGTACTTCAAAAATTTTGTTCTTTTAAACTTTCTGTTTATCAAGGAATCCTGAAACAATCATGGCTTTCACAAAAATATTTAGCAGCAAATCAACATATTCAAAGGATTTTTGAAGGATCATGTGACACAAAGACTGAAGTAATTGCTGCTGAAAATTTTTATTTTAGAATAATAACAGTTCTTTTAAATGTCAATAATACTATTTTTAGTTCTTATGATGAAATGCAGCCTTAGTGAGCATACGAGACTTTAGAGCAGCAATCATGTATCCTTTTTTAATGTTTAACCAACACTTCTCTTACATATCTGTCTTCTAATGTACACAAACCCTGTTTGGAGCCCTTTCTGTTGAGTTGACATCCCAAATGTGCAATCCGCTTGAATACCCCATTGCATGTGCTCACTTGTTGTCTCAGAGTGGGTGAGGTTAAGTGTCGCTTGTGGGGACAGTAAGCAGTGTTGTGAAGTTTACTGCACGGCCTAATGACTTTTTGCCCATCAGAGCGAGATCATACGGCTCTGTCATTTGCCCTGTTGAGGGTGGAGCGTGGCTTGTCACGTCTCCGCCGCAGCCCATGATGAGGATTAGAGCCGCGGTTAATCTCCGGTTAGATCAGATCAGGCGAATGCCTCTTCACTGCCCCCCTGGGCACCATTCACCACCCTCGCTCTCCCAGAATATTTGCTTTGAAATGCATTGTCTCCATAACAAACCCTTATTTTTCATTTCCCCCGCCTCCAGCAACTCTCCTCTAGTCCTCCTTTTCCCTTTTTTTCACTTCTCCCCATGTCTTCTCTGTTTGTCCTGGAAGATGATTCTAGGTCGGTAATGAGTGCCTGGAAGGCCCATCCTGTCTTGCAAGCTGGGTAGCATCTCACCCCGAGGCAAACCTTATTCAGGTCAGGGTCAGTGGAAAGCACGTGTGTTTGTGGCAGATGTTTGGGAATGTTTATCCACTAATGGCACTAAAAACTTCGTTCATGTCCAATTCTATCTTTCCATTTATAAATTTCACCCTAAGACACATTTTGATACTCCCATTAGCATATTTCAGCCTGCGTTATTGCGCATCACTCATTGAGTAGTGTTTATTTCTTGTGATTTGTTTTCATTAGGCGGTCAGCATCACAGAAATTACTTCTGTCTTTTCTCGTGGGCTTGGGATATCGGATTATACACATTGCCTGTGGCCCCCTCGCTTCAGACAACATATTCGTTTGTTTTGCACAGTCTGGGGCCCGTTGTAATGTTCAATATGCACCTCTGCAGCTGTCCCTGATCTGTAATTGCTACCAGTAACCTACTCCATCATTTTGAGTCATTTTGACCCATAAACGCATGTTAGGTTTATTCTCTAAATGTTTTCTAATTCTATAATTATTATATTTCTAAGTATGACGTGGTCAAGATATAATAATTTAAATAGTGCCTGTCACAAATGTTTTTGAGAAAACACCCTCTAAAGATTCTCTTTTTTTTGGACCGTTTCTAAATGCAGTTTTTAAATGTTTAAAGAAGTCTATCTAGAATATAGTTAATATATTTAATAATAGTAATGGTATATTTGTTATTCTAGTGATTATATTGTAGCTACTCTAATACAAAGTTTACTTACAAGCTACATGCTTTGACTTTCCTGAGGAAAATGTAACATGCTGTTTTGTAGACATCTTTTTGTGGTTTAAACTAAGAGTGTTCAATTTTTGTGGTCGACCCCAATTCCCAGTCTATCGTAGGAGTCAATCGAATTGATTTCTCTCTCAATTTACATCATATACACATACATCAGAACAGGGTCAAGAAAAGAATACAAGATTGCAGTCATTATTACAAACTTATTCTGTATTTCCAAAACGGAACCTTAAATTCCCTTTATTAAAACAATGTGTTAAAATTAGTCCAGTTTAGAGATGTCATTACCTTGAAATGATGAGTAGCTTATAAACAACACTACTAGGGCTGTGCAATTAATCACATAGGATTGTAATGCACATCTCATCAGTAAAGCCGGTTTCATGATTGGTAGTAAATCGCCATCAACTGCTTTCAGATGGAGGGGCATTTACTACACAGAGCCGTAGTTCACTGACAAGCTAGGCAATATTGTGTTCATAATCGCAGATGAATCGCATTTGATTATGAACACGATATTGCCTTGCTTGTCAGTGCTCTCAGTGCCCTTATGTAGTGCTCAGAGCGTGCTTCTGCAGCTGGTTCTGATCCCCGCGCAAATGTTATTCAGATAAGTGCCCAAATTGATGTCTCACCTCTTGCATTTGCGTGGCTTCGGTGAGAGTAAGGAGAAGTCTGGGCCAAGGTGTTTGGCAGGGTTGGGATTTTAGCGTTTCGATGGGTGCGCATGTCTGTGTATGGAGATAAAGTTATCTGTGTCAGGCACACACTGGGTCGGCTCCATCCTTCACGCAGACTTCTGAATGGAGAGCGACGCTGGAACTCTGTTTGGTAAAGTGGAGGCGTTGTGGTGCGGGACACTAAAAGGGTTTGTTTCACACAGCAGCGACAAAGTGGATGAAAACGCTAATGCTGTTAATGACTCACTTTTTACCTGATACCACCTCCTCATCCTCCTCCTCTCTATCCTCTGCTTCGTGCAGCTTGTAGGCACAGCAACCAAGACAAAGGTGAGCGCCTGACGGAGAATTGAGGACAAGAGGTGACGGTGTGAGTTGGGGTAATTGGAGTGATGCAGTGCCCTTGTGTGTTGGTTTGCAGTTGAAAAAGTTATCTTAAAATGTTAAATAAAATTGCTATGTCACCTGCTCCATCATTTTGGAGTTTTATGCACTGAATGAAAGACTGTGTTTTCTTATTATATAATTTCTACTTCAGACGTCATCAAGATATAATCATTTAATCAATCAATCAATCACTTTATTTATAAAGTACCATTAAACACAACTTCTGTTGACCAATGTGCTATACAGAATGCAAAAATTATAAATAAGCACCATAACACGATAAAATACAATGACAAACAGAACCAACACATCAACATACATTTTGTATAAGACAGATCAAATAGAAAAGTCTTTAACCTCACTTTAAAAATGGACAAGGTGGGTGCAGTTCTAATTGTAGGTGGGAGATTGTTCCACAGTCTTGGAGCAGCAATAGAAAATGCTCTATCTCCTCTATTCTTAAGTTTTGCTCTAGGAACCACTAAGAGGTCTAAGTTCGCAGACCTAAGAGCTCTTGTAGGTTGGTGCAGTGTCAGTAGATCAGAAAGGTAAGCTGGAGCTAACCCATTTAAATAGTTAAATAGCGGCTGTCAAAAATGCGCTCTAAAGATTCCAAACTTTTTTGACAAAATTATTTATTTTATTCAAATATCAGGGTGTATTTATTATATAACTAATTGGCATTTTGAAAGGCTTTGTTATTTTAAAAATATCAAAATGCCAGAGCGGGTCACATATAGTGTGTAAATAGAAATGTGGCACCTACATGTTACAGTTACAACAATTACAGATCGGGTGATGGAGGAAACCAAACATTAAGTGTTCATTACATTATTGACATTTTGGATGTGCATATGAGGTCATTATCATATTGGATATTGCAACATCATAATATTTGTGACATATGGTGCACCTGCTTTTGCAAAACAGCCTTATGCTCCCTGGTTGTCATATGATCATAAAGTGCAATCATTGGATGAAATGACTTCCATGCGACATCTGGCCTTAACCTTTCATGCCCTTGCATTTACCATTTGACAACTGTCATCGATGGTTCAAGGGCTTTTTTCAAAGGTAAACGCATTTGGTTTTGAGAAATTGGGTTGAAGACACAACAAACCGGAATGCATTTTCATCATTTTAGAGAGCCCCTTACCGCAGGTTATGCTCAACCAAGGGTAAGACTTCATTTGTAGAAAAATGGAACAGGATAAATCATTTTCAGCCTAATTTGTTTTAAAGAAAGGTTTTTCCAGTTTTTTTTTCCAGTTTTTTGATTTGTACTTTATTCCAATTTTTTGTTATCGAAGTAAACAAATTTGTGTTGTTTTGTTCCCTTTCAAGGGAACTTCGAACTGCGTCCTCTGAGGGGACACTATGGGGAACACCTCGTCGTGACCCGTGTCTGAAGCATACTTTGAAAAACGCCAACGTGTTGGCCGGCGACAGCCTCTGACGTCACTACCAGCGCGACTATAAATACGCGCCCGTAGGACCCGTCAATATCTTCTTCGTCTTCAGTTGGCTGTTTTGTTTGAAGCGTGCATCTGAGAAACGACCAAGACGGTAAGAGCGATCTATTACTGTTTTCATCATGGCTTCCACTAGCAAGGCGTTTAGACAGTGTGTGCATCCGTGTCAGCGTTATCTGACACCCGATGACACACACACTCTTTGCGTCTCTTGTTTGGGCGAAGAGCACGCGCGCGATGTCCTTGAGGGGGCGGTCTGCGTGCACTGCGAGCGTTTCTCTCTGAGAAAGCTCCACTCTCGTTTGTCTCTCTTTTCGAGGAAAGAGGGACAGCCATCTGGATCCCGCGGCTCAGGTCCCGCCGTTGCCGAGGCACGGAGGAGAATGAGCTCGTGGGGATCACAAATGGATCTCGCTGAGGAGTGTAGAGAGGGACCTTCCTTTTCACACTCTCCGGCGGCGAACGAGAGCGAACTTCGGGAGGCAGATGTGGTATCATTAACCCATTCTGACACTGAAGTTAGTGCTCTGCTGGGTTCTACCCAGGAAGAGCAGGAGATGTCTGAGAGTGGTGAAGAAGCTGAGGCTGAGCCTTCTCGATCCTCCTGTCCCGCGTATGAGGAGCTGTTAGAGGTTATGGATCGCGCCACGGCAAAATTAGATTTGCCATGGAAGCGTGCCAGCAAGGTGGCACCACGAGGTCGCCTCGCTGAGCGGTACTTGTCTGACCATAGCCCTCCAGCCCAGGTGAGCCTTCCATTCTTGCCTGACTTACATGCAGAAGTCGAAAAGGAATGGAAGAGGCCGTTTTCCTCTCGCATCCACCGGTTTCAGCATACGAGCTATGCTAATATCGAGGGCTTGCATGAGAACGGCTATGAGAGGATGCCCCCTGTAGAAGAGACGCTGGCTTGCTATCTCTCTGTGGGGCAAACGTCCTCTCTTAAATCTCCCGCTTTGCCATCTAAGCCCCTCCAAGATACATCCCGCTTAAATGGCAGGTCATACGCGGCAGCTGGTCAGGCTGTGGCTTCACTGCACACGATGGCGGTGCTCCAGGCCTACCAGGCTGACCTGCTGAAGGACCTGGATACAGGTGAGGGCCTTTCATCTGACCAGGTAGCCGAGCTGCGCCGCACCACAGACCTCTCTCTCCGAGCTACCAAGCAGGCCGCCTCCGCCATGGGCAGGTCTATGGCGGCCATGGTGGTGACGGAGAGACATCTGTGGGTGAACCTGGCTGACATCGGGAAGGAAGAAAGGGGGTTTCTTCTCGATGCTCCGGTCTCGCCTTCTGAGCTTTTTGGTACCTCCGTCGAGATGGTGGTCGGGAAGTTCAGGGAGGCAAGGGCGCGCTCAGCGGCCTTTAAATCCTTCATTCCACGAAGGTCCAGGTCCGAGCCCGAGCAACTCAGGGGTCCTGGCCCATCTCGATCTGAGGGTCGTAGAGGGGCGCAGAAGGCTAGTGTTGCGGCTCGCGCTCCTCCCCCGCCTAAGGGCAGGGGCAAGAGGAACCGCGGGTCACGGAACGGTAAGCAGGGTCTGAGGGACGTGATTCGGACGAGGCAGCGTCCTCGCCCGGGTCAGAGCGGTAGGATGACCTAGTAGCTCCGGATGTTTTTAACCTCTGTTTTTAACCTCAGTTTTTTGTCCTCCCCTGCCTAATTCCCCTGTAGCCACCAGCTTTCCACCTGATCGAGGTTAGGTGGACGGTCTCTCACATAACAGTCTCCTTCTGGACCTATGATGTTTTGGTTGGTTCTATGTTCATAGCAACCGCCTTACTGACGGTCCGGACCAGAAGGGGGCGCCCCGCAGTGGGACTCCAGTACAGGAGGGTGGGTGAGTACGTAACCCTTGCTCTACCTGTTTATGGACGTTATGTTGCTGGTAGTTATATGTCTACTAACAATCTCTGTGAGTTTCCTTTACAGTAGCTAGGTGGCCAAAGAATTGGCACAGCACTGCAGGGAATTCCATAGACGTCCGGCCAGGTCACCCTGAGGGGCCGCCTGGCCGCTTGGCGCATCCGGGGAGGTGGTGGTTACGGCAAGAAGCTCTGTATTTACTGCCTCAGGTGATGCTCCCCTCGCCTAGAAAAGAGGGTTGGATCTCACCGCTCCCGTACGATTCAGCGCCTCTGCGATGCTTGGGAACCTCTCTGTACACACGCTTGCCTGTGTACTTTCTCAAAACCACATAGTGGTCAGTGTGCACGTTGACGCTTTGCGCACTGTCTGAAATCCACGTAAAGTGGTAAGTGTGCACGCATGACTTTGCGCACTTTCTAAAATCCTGTACGGTAGGGGTTACGCGCTTCGCTTCGTTCCCTTTCTTGTGATGATTAGCCCTGGGTTCCATGGGCTTCATTCAACCAGTGTGTATTTGTTATACACCTCAAGCATCGCTTCCCTTAACATGAGGGGCTGGGTGGACTCCCACATACTGTGGTTATCAGGTGGTAGGCTTCATCAGGCCTCCCTGATGGTGAGCTCCCACATACCGTGGTTGCCAGGTAGTAGGCCTCACCAGGCCTCCCTGGAGATTTAGCTCCCACATACGGTGCGTCTCCACTAAATAGCATATTGTGGTTTTCAGATAGTAGGCTTCACCAGGTCTCTCTGAAGGTGAGCTCCCACGTTCGGTGGTCGCCAGGTAGTAGGCCTCACCAGGCCTCCCTGGAGATTTAGCTCCCACATACTATGCGTTTCCACGGAATAGCATATTGTGGCTTTTTCAGATAGTAGGCTTCGCCAGGTCTCTCTGAAGACGAGCTCCCACATACTGTGGTTGCCAGGTAGTAGGCCTCACCAGGCCTCCCTGGAGATTTAGCTCCCACATACTATGCGTTTCTACGGAATAGCACATTGTGGTTTTCAGATAGTAGGCTTCATCAGGTCTCTCTGAAGACGAGCTCCCACATAATGTGGGTTGCCAGGTAGTAGGCCTCACCAGGCCTCCCTGGAGATTTAGCTCCCACACATTGTGCGTTCCACTAAATAGCACATTGTGGTTTTCAGATAGTAGGCTTCATCAGGTCTCTCTGAATACGAGCTCCCACATGCTGTGGTTGCCAGGTAGTAGGCCTCACCAGGCCTCCCTGGAGATTTAGCTCCCACATACTGTGCGTTTCCTAAAAAGCGAGCTCCCGCGATTTGTGGTTGTCAGGTAGTAGGCCTCACCAGGCCTCCCTGGAGTTGAGTTCCATATTGCTTTCAGGTTCCTCTGAGGTGGTTATCTGGTAACAGATAGTAGGCCTCTCTAGGCCTCTCTGTAGGTGAACTCCCACATATTGTGGTTATCAGGTAGCAGGCTTCACAGGCCTCTCTGAATGTGAGCTCCCACATACTGTGGTTGTCAGGTAACCTTTCAGTACACACGCTTGCCTGTGTACTTTCTCAAATCCACATGGTGGTCAGTGTGCACGTTAACGCTTTGCGCACTGTCTGAAATCCACGTAAAGTGGTAAGTGTGCACGCAAGACTCTGCGCACTTTTTGAAATCCACGTAAAGTGGTAAGTGTGCACGCAAGACTCTGCGCACTTTCTAAAATCCTGTATGGTAAGGGTTACGCGCTCCGCTTCGTTCCCTTTCTTGGGATGATTCGCCCCGGTGTTCCTTGGGCTTCATCCAACCAGCGTGTATTTGTTATACACCTCAAGCATCGCTTCCCTTAACATGAGGGGCTGGGTGGACTCCCACATATTGTGGCTGTCAGGTGGTAGGCTTCATCAGGCCTCCCTGATGGTGAGCTCCCACATACTGTGGTTGCCAGGTAGTAGGCCTCACCAGGCCTACCTGGAGATTTAGCTCCCACATACTGTGCGTTTCCTAAAAAGCGAGCTCCCGCGATTTGTGGTTGTCAGGTAGTAGGCCTCACCAGGCCTCCCTGGAGTTGAGTTCCATATTGCTTTCAGTTTCCACTGAGGTGGTTATCTGGTAACAGATAGTAGGCCTCTCTAGGCCTCTCTGTAGGTGAACTCCCACATATTGTGGTTATCAGGTAGCAGGCTTCACAGGCCTCTCTGAATGTGAGCTCCCACATACTGTGGTTGTCAGGTAACCTTTCAGTACACACGCTTGCCTGTGTACTTTCTCAAATCCACATGGTGGTCAGTGTGCACGTTAACGCTTTGCCTGAAATCCACGTAAAGTGGTAAGTGTGCACGCAAGACTCTGCGCACTTTCTGAAATCCACGTAAGGTGGTAAGTGTGCACGCAAGACTCTGCGCCCTTTCTAAAATCCTGTATGGTAAGGGTTACGCGCTCCGCTTCGTTCCCTTTCTCGGGATGATTCGCCCCGGTGTTCCTTGGGCTTCATCCAACCGGTGTGTACTTATTTTACACCCCCAAGCCCCCTCAACTTGGGGGGGCTGTGTGGGCAATTCTCGGGTAGTTCAGCAGCGCTCCCCTTTTCTGAAAGGGTCACCTATGAGCATGCTGCTCGGAGCTCGGAGTCTTCCTCTCTTGGGAGACTGATTCCCGGTTCTTCAGAGCGCTCCAGTACCACATACTGTTTGAGACGCTCTGTGAGAGCAGGCATCCTGCTGAGGCAGGGGCTGAGGCCTCCAATTGCTCTGCTCCCGGGCCATTCTTCTACGAGCTGCTCTGACAGAGTCCCACGAGAACCCCTCCTTAGAACAGTATTTTAAATCCATGTTATGGTAAGTGTGCACGGGAGTCTTTGCGCACTTTCTAAAATCCACATTGTGGTAAGTTCGCACGCTAGTCTCTGCGTTCTTTCTAAAATCCCTAGATGGTAAGGGCTTCGCGCTGCTGCTTCGTGCCCTTTCTTGAGTTGGTTTAAGCCCCGTTCATCTTGGGCACCACTCCACCTAGGTATCCTCGGATACCTATCTAGAACAGGGCGCCGCTACTAGAGTGCTGTGGGGACAGCCCTTCCGGCAGGTTTTTGCGAAAGCTAGCAGTAGCCCCTGTGTGACAGGCAAAGACTTGGAAGAGGAAAGTGCCAGGCTCTTAGCCGTATCCCTTTAAAGGAATCTCTGTGATTCCAAGCCTTTAGCTCTACCCCGGGCCAGGGCCCTACAGGATAAGTTGGGTATGTAGCTTAGGCCTTTGGCCGTAAGGGATAATGTCATAAGGCAGCCGTCAGACCGTCCCAGGGGCGACTCCCGGTGAAGAGAAAAGCGGTAGAGTTGGTACTTAGTGTTTGCCATGATTCTGGTCTGCACTCCCCTCAGCATGGCGGCGTGGGTATACTGTTCCCCATAGTGTCCCCTCAGAGGACGCAGTTCGAAGTTCCCTTGAAAGGGAACGTCTCAGGTTACGAATGTAACCATGGTTCCCTGAGAGGGAACGAGACACTGCGTCCTCTAGCTCCCTGCCATGCTTCGGACGCAAGCTTCACGAAGAAGATATTGACGGGTCCTACGGGCGCGTAATTATAGTCGCGCTGGTAGTGACGTCAGAGGCTGTCGCCGGCCAACACGTTGGCGTTTTTCAAAGTATGCTTCAGACACGGGTCACGACGAGGTGTTCCCCATAGTGTCCCCTCAGAGGACGCAGTGTCTCGTTCCCTCTCAGGGAACCATGGTTACATTCGTAACCTGAGACGTTTTTGGGCCATAGCCAATACTGCTAATTGGAAACAAATTATTTATATTGTTGAAGTGTTTCAGTTTATGTTGTCTAAATCTATAAAGGGTACACAGGTAGCTACAGTGTTTCATGTGGCTTAGCTGCTGAAACTGAACCTATAGTGTGTTAGCATTAGCTAATTAGCATTACCAGAGAGAACTTGTAAGGTGTGTCCCAAATTGCATACTTTTGCACTATTCTATATGCCATTTCGTAGAATACAATGTGCAAGTAGTACGTTCACAATGAAGATTCCAAAAAGAACAGCTGTACTTTAAATACCCGGATGATGATGCACTTGATGAATGTTGGACACTTCATGCACTCAACTAAAGAGGCTTGTCAATGGTAAAATCTAATAGCCTGACTGCTAATAACCAACACAGTGAAGAAAGAGAAGAGCTCAAGATCCTAAAATTTCAAGAAATGCAAACATTTTTAATAATGCATAAGCATTTTATCACAGTAACTCAAGCTGCAGTGGGAGTAGTAGTAGAAATGGGCCGTATGCTATTCTGCCGGGGGATCATTTGTGGAAAATGGAGATTTACAGCACTGTGTGGGTCTGTGATTCTGTCAAGACATTGCCGCGTTGAAACAGCCAGAGCAGATGCTTCAGCAGATGGAGTGTACAAACACTAGTCCATTTTTGGGTTGGTTTGTAGATCTAGGGCTTAGTGTATTATGGTCTGTATCTGGAAAATGATATGCAGTAAATTGCATCGTTGTCTAACTAGATGTTTCAAAACCAGAATCCTGATGAAAGTCAAAGTCCAAAGACCATATCCAGACCAACATGTTTTCAGACCAAAACCACAGACCGTGACCTTTTGAACTTTGCAAAGTACTTTCTGACTGACTACTTCAGTCACTCAAAAAAAGTTTTTTTTTTATGAACCTTACATCAAATTAAAATTATCCACAACGAGTTTTGGGAACATATGAGTTGTTTTTGTAGTTCATACACTGTCCAAGACTTTATTCAAGGCTTTAATAGCTTATATTGCTTGTTCTGGGAACATTCTAGTGATTCCTGGCAGTAACACGCCCTGTTTCTGGGGCACACTTTCGTCCCTAGTTTGTGTTCTCCAAGGGTACTTATTGACTTTGTTGGTCTTGTCTCATTGGCTGTGCTTAACGTGAGTTGGCTGACTTGAAGGGTGCAGAGTTCTCCGTGCTTATCGCCACAGGGGCCCCTCCTTGCCTTCCTCACCAAAGGCTATTCACTAGCATTGGAACACTGTGCTGTGTGTGATTCATGGTTTTATTTTTGTGGGACCACTTGTGTCATAAAGTAGGGCGTCTTTCTCGCTGCCTGACAAAAAGCGGTAACTAAGTGATGGATATGAGCTTCTCGCTGAGACTTGCTTTGGTCATGCTCGGCAAGACATCAGCACGAGGTTATCTCTTTAACATCGCAGAATCTGATATCTTTCATATGTTTCCCTTACAGCCTGGATCTCTCATGTTCCCATTTTAGTCGTGTTGTATTTTTTCCCCCTACTGGGATCTTCTTGTAGGAATGTACTCTTTGTATTCATATTGGCTTCATATGGTTTTGAAAAACTTTTATGACATTTTCAAGTCAGTTTTCAAGGTTAAAAAAAGAACATTTTAATAGACGTCATGAATTTATTCATTCATAAATATGAGACATGACACATGACATTTTTACAACCTGATCTAAACTTGCCTTGTCAAAAAAACATAAAATGATTTGATCTTTTAAGCAACTTATTGACCTTGACACACAGTCAGTCATTAAGGTTTGCAGTGTTGTTCCATGATTTCGTCTGCTGTTTTATGTTTCTACAAGTTGGTCATACCAGATGGCTTTGATTTGATTAGAATTTTGTTACTTAATTTCAATATATTACTACTTTTACTGTATTTTTATGAAATAAATCCATCCTTTGTGAGCATATGAGACTTTTGTTTAAAAAATACTCAATTAATACAGAGTGCAAACTTTTGAATGGCGAATGAATTGTTTGAATAAATTAATGGATATATATTTTTTTCACATCATTTCATTGACCCTTCTAACCTCACTGGTTTAAATCAATAGCGGTCATGTGTATATTTACTGCATTTCTGCACATCTTTTTGACTGATTCATCAATATCAAAAAATATTCAAATAAAATCAAAATAATAAATATATCTAGATCCAACAACAGCAGTAATATGAGACAGATAGAGGGATGTATGAACCCACAGACACGCACCTCTTCCATCCGAGCTTACGGAGCCCACCAGGGAGGTGTCAATCTCCTTTAGCTGTATTTCCTTCTCCATCTCTTCAGGGCAGAAGCAATGCCTTGCTGCTCAGAAGAAATATGATTGACAGATCGGCAGGAGCCTGTGATGTGGTGTAGATGATTCCTCTGGTGTAATTAGGAGGCAGGGACTATGGAGTAACGGAGAGAGAGACAGATACACCTCCCGCTTCCCGAGGGGCATAGCATGCACTGAGGCGGTCAGCTAGCTGAAGGGGTTACAACAGCTTGGTTCAGCCTGTCTAGCAGAGAAAAAGGCCTCAGGACATGATACTATTAAGCGTTAGAACATATTGTACAGGCCGTGTCAAGCTTAAGACCGTAGCCAAACAGCCAGGAAGGTCTCCTGTTTGATTAAGATTCAATTTATGCCGGCTTTGATGAATTATGGAAACCAGTAGCATGCTTGTTTGTTTTATTTGCCCTGCTGATTACTTGCTTGTTAGTGTGTTTACATGTGTGTGTCGGTGATTGCCTGCAGATCATACAGATATACAAGTAGGTTCAGATTTTTTCAGAAAACCAGAAAAAGTGCTTACGCTAGATGGCGCCATAGATCTTTAGCTAAACGCTAGCTTTCTATGATGGCACTGTGCTTTTTTAAAAGCATAAATAGTGTCTTTAATGCTTCACATCCTTGCTTAGATCGGTAAATGGTGCAAGTATGACCTCAGCTTTGACAGGTCTGCTATTTCTGCTGCTGAATGTTCTTATCAAAAGGACGAACATAGAAGAACATAGTAGAGAGTCGATTCCACATGTAATGGCTAATATGATGTTAGCTATGGAATTGTAGGCTTAAGAAACAGGAAAAGTGCAAGAAAAGGTCAAGGTTTTTGAGCTCTGAGGATTTCTTCATTGCTGATGTAGCCATTCTGAAGTCAGTATAAAGCTAAAGTTCATTGTATGGAATCAGAAACCCATGCCTGTTCATTTAAATGAGTTTTTGACATCCTTATGGGAACATATAGTCTCATATGAAGGAGTATATTAGCCTTATTTATAATCTTTGATATGATGTTCATTATTAAACAGTTAAAATGTACGTCCCTCATTAAAACAAAACAAAAAAGTCAGCATTGGTTTCAGAAATTAGGATTTTTGGAGCTTGAAATCCCCTATGAACATTGTTCATAACTTTACAGTTTGTGTCCTACAGAAGAAAGTAAGTCCTACAGGTTGTAGGCAACATGAGTAAATTAAGGCAGAGTTTTCTACAGATGCACTATCTATTGACAACATATTGGCTACTGATATTAAATATATATTTAATTTATTGGAATCTTTTATATTTACCATTGCCATCTTCTAATGTTATAGAAGTTATAGTTTTCTTTAAAAACTCTACGAATTAAGCAACACTGTTAAATTGAATTTGCTTATCCCAAAATGATTATCAGTTCATGCTGAACACTATTTTCAAACATTTTTTAAAGAAATAAATACTTTTATTCTGCAAACATTAAATTGATTTAAATGTGACCGTAAAGTTTAATGTTACAAAATTTCCTTTTCAAATAATTGGTTTTCTTTTGAACTTTCTGTTTAACAAAATTTTTTTAAATAAATGTATCATGGTTTTTATAAAAATACTACGCAGTAGAATAATTAATGTTTTCATTATCATTGCTAATAAAAGATTACTTGAGCACCAAAATACATTTTTACTGTATTTTTCATTTCAGCGTTTGTGAGACTTAAAACTAAATGTTAAACCGTAAACTTCTGAACAGCAGTCTATTTTTATTTATTTTTTATTTGTAGTATTTTATATGCATTAAATTTTATACATTTATTTAGAACAAAGTAGTATAGAATTTTACTATGGGCTATTTATCATTTACCTGCCAAAATATGAATTCCTTGAATTTTCAGTTTTAAGGTGACCTGCCGCTTTAAGTGTGCTTAGATCTTGAATTTGCATGCCATGAAAGTAGATCTTCACACATTTTTCTGGGCTATCCTACCCTGTCACAGAGACCTGACAAGCTGTCACTGTCTGAATTTATCTAACAAGTCTGTGAGCCTTGTACCAGAAAAGGGGGAAAAGAAATAAAGAAAAGGACCAAGAGATGGAGCCGGGTGTCTAGATGGAACTAGAGTGAGATGGCGCCTCTCATTAGCACTCCAGGTGCTGAGCTGTAACATCACGAGCTGCTGCCCCAGGTTTCAGCATGTGTGGAAAAAAATGCATCGGCTTGCCTGCAGATGACATGTGTCACATGCGATCCTGTCCTTATTTATCCAGGACACGATAAAAGAACATCTGTGGGGGAAAAAAAGTGGTGACCATGTTTCATTTTGCACGTGTTATTCAGCCAATAAATGTTTTAATAATCATCATTGTTTATTTGATAATAATAAGGAAATTTTTATCACCAACTATCGTTAAATGTTTTTATTTATTTGAGGAAAAACAGGTTTATTTTGCACATTTTAAAATGAAAATTATGCATTTTTTGATAATCACTGAATATTTATTTATTTTTCAATAATTTTCTCAATATTCTGTTTTATTGAGAAAAAACAGGCTTCTTTGCACATTTTGAACATTTCATCCAGCCAATAAATGTTTTATTTATAATTACTGTGCATTTGTTATTCATTGCATTTTCATCACTAATTATTATTATTCAAAATTTCCTATTTTAATAAAATAAGAATAGCTCCTTGACTTTTGACATAATAATACTTTCCATCAATATTTAAAATAAAACTCCTTTATGTATTCAAGCCTATCCCAGGATGAGTATGGTCCCTGTCCCGAATGCTGCACTTGATGTGGATTTGCGACCATGGGGTGTCCCGTTTGACATTTCAAGGTGCTCAAGACCAGCATAATGTTGCCTTTTGCAATGGTGTGGTCTTCTTTTTTCTTTTTTCTGTTTTATGGTTTGCTATAGGTGAAAATTGTAAGTCCAGTTGCATTGCATGTTTCTGTGTAACAAGCTGCATGATTACAGAGTACAGAGGAAGTACAGAGTAAAGCAATGGCTATTATATTTACAAAACCCAAAATACACTCTGCCTTTGACCTTGGGGTGTTAAAGAGTGATGATGATGTTGTACTGTTTCATTGGAAGTTGTTGATCATTTCTTTTTTGGATTCTTCTTTACAATTTGCATTTTGAAATCGAGGTGCCAACATTGCTGTGCAGATCTGCAATTTTTAGGCCTCCTTGTTTTTCTGTTTGTAAACCACAACATTTGAAGTGTCCACAGATGAAGTCAAAAAGTTCATGTGAGGTCTCGGATCATAAAAAAAATATACATATAAAATAAATCTTCCAGGCAAAAAATCTGGTGGGTTTGGCCATGTTTTATATTTTTTTGTTTCTTTCCGAATGAAAATCCATTTAATTACAGGATGCCATCAGCTAGACTCTCATTATCTTGTTTTGTGTGTTGTTGTTTCAAGTGTTTTAGGGGATTTGGGTTTGTATGTTTTGTAATTTTCTTTTTTTTCATTTTACATCTTTTCTGTTTTCTTTATTCTCATGCAACTCATTTGTCCTTGCAAAATCTGGTTTGTGGTTTCCAAACTGTGCTGTGTACTGGAATGCACACATTTTTTACTGCTTTTGAAGTCCGCTTTGTATCCACTCTAAAAGAGTCATTTGTTTTCGTCCCCTCCAACCCTCCTTTCTCACACATTTCCTCTCAGAGATGTGCTCCCCCCAAAGGATCGACCATTCGATTAATTTACATTTTTTTTGAGTTACTGCTGCCTTCCATCCTATGGCTAGTCTTCATCTCGCAGATGTTTTCTCACGAGAGTGGACCATTTCTTATTCAGTGTACCTTATGAGACTCTCTGGCTGTTTTAATAAAATGAAGACCCTTGTTATGTTCATCCTCGACATGTTTCCTCTGTTAATAATCCTGCTATCTCCCTTTTGCACTCAGGATAAAACCGAATGGCCTTTGAATTGTCAGAGGGGGTATTTTCGGGACATCAGGATTCTGGCTTGGCACACGAGAGTGGAAATTGTTGTCCAGCTAAGCCGAGGAGTTAATGTGTCTGTGTTCATACATTTATCCCTATCTGTAGTACCAAATCTGAGTGTGTTTGGGTCGAAGTTTCCAGGGTTGACAGGAAGCCCAGTCCTCCAAGTGCACTTTGCAGAAGTGTATGTCTGTCCTGAAAGTGTGTGTACTTGCACAGATACTCATGTGATCATACTACTGTATACACTATGGATGCACTCATCTTAGTACCAAGAAATACTTTTCAGCATCATATATCTTGTTACGGTAGTCTTGTCTTTGCGATAGTGCATATGCTAGAAAAGACAAGGATGTATTTTTACATGGTACTGAAGCACAGACACTTTATGCACTGAGCATGAACAGACTGCTTTTTAATCATTTGTGGATTCAAATAAAGATTACCTCAATCTTACTTTGGTTGTCCTCACTTATCCCAACTTTATCCTACAATCCTTCTGAATATTAGGATATCCAGATGCTATTGTGCTAAATTGTGAATACAAGTTTAAAAGGATACTGCTTTTTTTCCATAAAGCTGAAGCTTACAGTGACCATAGGCAGTCAGAGAAGATAAAATGTACTATACTATGTATTTTTTGAATTTCTGACAGTATTTATGCACAATATATATATTCTTATTTTGCTCGTACTAGGATAATTGTATATTTTAAGCATGTTTATTAAGATTGTGAATATTATTATTATTATAAATCAATTATTATTAACCATAATTTTGTAAAATATTGTAGTTACAATATATTTGTAATAATTGCTATTATTATTATAAATTATTATTATTAGGAATTATAATAATATATAATAATTATTATAATTTTTGTATTAATATTATCTTGTTTTAAACATCTTTTGATTTTTTTTTTGGTGGTTAACAAGACAAAGATATCAAATAAGATTTTTTCCCACTGTAATAAGACATAATATTTGCTTTGTTTTGATGGTGTGTGTGTGTATAATGAAGTATTCTTTATTTAAATTTTCTAGTGCAGAATTCTAGTATGTAATTTTCATATTCATAGCAATCAAGTGTTTGGCAAAATATCATCATCTTTAATTAAGAAATTGATATTCACAGCTGAAATCACTTATTGGTTGACTATCGGTCTCTAGACTCCAGACCAGGCGAATTATAACCCTTAACAGCTCTCTAACTGACAATAAAAACAAAGCGGACATGATTATATCTGTAAGACATTACAGTGCTCAAGGCACTTTGCATGTTCTTGTTGTTTGCTGTGACCTATTCTTCAGGTGAAGAGGTGCTCAAAGCTCAACATAATGAGAGGGACAATAATCATCAAGCAAAATGTGCAACTGAAATCATAACATCACGCCTTCTTTCCCACCCTGATGCCTTTTTCTTTTTTTCTCTTGTAGTTCAGTATCAGATGAAGATAATAAGTTTGCGCCATGTTAACAATGATCATCTTCATGTGGGTTTTACCAGTCAACTTTCTATGGTTCTTTTGTCAACCGGGCCCTTCTGGACTCTCAGTTCAGCTACCAACATGCCATCGAGGAGTCAGTTGTGCTTATATATGGTAGGTTTTTTTACTCACACTTTTTTTTTTCTCTATCATTCAGCATGTGCATATAAAACGATTGTCCATATCACTTTGCCAAATGATTTCAGTTATTTCAAAGGTCCTACAACAGCAAAAGATCCAAAACCCACATGACAGTGACCAAGCCAATAGATATATCAAAGTATAGGATAAAAAAGACAAATTATTTCCACGTTTTTCCTACGAAATTGTTTTATTATCCACAGAAAGCACACACTATTTTTCCCTCTGTCTGTCCCAATGCATACACGTGCACAGAAACTTGCTGTGCTTTCCTGCGACTTTAGCAATAAAATAGTTTTGCAGCTTTCTCAGTGGAGACGTCACTGTTCTTGAAGCATTTAAAGCAGTTTAAAAAAAGTTTCAATCTCACTCTAATAACAGCGCTAGACTGCATTAATAGCTGCATTATCAAAGCATTAACTGTATTATCAATGCATAATCATTTGCTCTAAAAGCTCTAAAATTACATTTTTGGAATTATCAATGAAGGCTTATCATTCCTTTTATATATATGTAAAAACCATAAGAGGAATAGAAATACATTAAATTACAAAAAAAAAAAAAATCTTTTTAAATAAATGCTGTTCTTTTAAACTTTCTATTGATTAAACCATCCTGAAAATGAATCATAGTTTCCAAAAAAATATTAAGCAGCACAACTGCATGTTTTTGCATGGTGTCTGAGGAATTTTGCTGTCCTTTCTGGTATCACCAGATTGCTTTTTTTTTTCTCTGGACTTCTCTATCTCTATTTCTGTACATACTTGTTCTCTCTCTCTCTCACACCACACACTTCTTTTCTACTGCACTGTCTGCTCTACCACTTTTCCTCTTCTCTCTCTTCGTCTCTCTACCCCATGGTTTCTCGCGGTGGACAGCATTCCCTCCTTGTGTAAACAGGAGGCTGGTGTGTGTAGCGGGCCCGGCAGCAGCCTTGTCTAGACAGGGTTTCCTCTCCTCTGTTTATTTAGCCTGCTATCGCAGAGCTGATGTGTACCTTCAGGAGTGGATTCACGAGCCGGACACCCCCTCATCTGCCGGCACAGACGCCACCCATCCCAGATGTCGATGGGCCGATGGCGGAGGAATCTTCAGACAAGCTGCATTAACAACAGATCTGTTTCCCCAAACTCACACAAACAAATGTTGTACACCTCTACTCGCCCACCTAACTGGGACAGACATGTGGTAAATGCGCTCTGATTCCAGCATGGATTTGGGTGAAATCGTAAACATAAAACTTTAATGCTTCATCGCACCCACCTCCTTCATTCACGCCCCTGTCCTTTTCTCGGTCTCGTGGTCCACGCTGTCTGTAACTTTCCTCAGACTTCCCCCTCAGGCCAGATGTGGATCCCTATCAGAGTGTTTGTTCAGTCTCCTCCTTGTGGTGGCAAGCAGGCGCTCCTCACTAAAAATATATCAGACACCTAGCAGCTGCCAGAAACCCCACCCTGCACCAAACATACTCTCCACATGAACAATGAAAGCATTCAGAGAGCCGATGGGTCCACAAACTGAGACTTGATAGACGTGGTTTTGTATGTTCTTCTGGCTCTCAGGTACCAGGGGGTGTTTTTTTTTTTTTTTTAAGTGCCAAAGGACATGTTGTGGGACTAGTTGAGATGACTAGTGTTTTTCTTTTCTGATTCATCACACATCATGTGATTCATGATTCAGTTGCTAGTACCTGTATTTATAGTATATTCATATTAGTGGTGGGCATAGATACATTTTTTTAATCTAGATTAATCTCACTGTAATCTTGGAATTAATCTAGATTAAGATGGCTCATTTGAATTCTGCCAAAGGCATTCAGAATATGTGTGCTACCCAAATAAAATAATGACTAAAAGTAAGTCTTTTAGAACGGGTTTCTCAAGACAGGTGGTGCATTAGACCAGGGGCTCAACTCCTGTTTCCAAAATGCATCACAAACTGCTTGGGAAAGCTGTAAACTAGTTCCACATTGCACAAGGTGCAAACAACCTTACACCTGTTTCACACATACTTCGTCTGCAGTGCGTATGCGTTTCGTATTTTTTTATGCATCCATGTTAACGGATTCCAGCGTTCACGTGGTTGCGGTCCTTCAGTGCGTTCCAGGAGCGTTGCGTCTGCAGCAGTGCAGCGATCGTTCACGTACCGAGTAGCGGACTGCAAACGCGTCCTGTGTGAAAGCATATCGAGTCCGTGCTGCACCACATACGTATCCCACACAGACTGCATACGCACTGCAGACGGAGTATGTGTGAAACAGGCGTGCGTCTTGTCGAGGTGTCCATTGGGAAGCTTCTTAAAAGAAAAAAATTCCCTGAAGCAAACCCGGCGGCTTCAGCTGCATCCATGTTAGCACATCACGTTTGATGTGGTAATTTCAGAGTAGGTATACACACAGGTTTAAAGACTCATTTTCGCCCCCTATAGATTCGGCTAGGTATACATCCGTGCTAAAATATCAAGGTGAAAGTATTCATAGCTTGCATAATATAGACCCAGCTCTCAACCCAACTTTGAGAATAGATTAATGGCGATATTTTTTTTAGCGCCCGATAAGAGTCTCCCGTTAACGCAGCACGTTAACGACGATAACGGCCCACCACTAATTCATATACATATAGGCTACTTTTTTTATTTGCAATAAATGAAAATAAATGAAAGCTTGATTTTCTGCACATTTTAGTAATGGGAGGGTAAAAAATTAGGGATATCTCATCCATCCATCCATCCATCCATCCACCCACCCAATTAATTAACAATTTATGAACTCTTAAGATTTTTTTAGAAATGTTATGGCTTTATTCTTGATTTTATACTTGTTAGTAATGTAATATAGTTATGGCCAAAAAAGTTATTTCATTAGAAATTATTCTTTACAGATAATATTATCATGCTATATTATCATTATCATAACTTGAACTACACAAGTCATAGAGACCACTTTGCAATACACTAAAAACCACTCGGCACCTTAGAAATCATAATGCAACATACTTAAAACCTCTTTGAGCATCACAACAGATTTTACATTAGCTAGCACCAGTCAATTTCTTTTTCAGATCTGTTTTTATTATGCACTTCTGTGCAGTTCTGTATTTGTGTTTTGTATCTATCATTTCAAGGTGCATAAATACATTTCTCCATTTCAACAGGTCCTTGAAGAAGACTTACCGAATCTTACCCGTGTCTGAGTAGATCTTGAGCTCTCCTTGAGTTGTTTTAGAATGCCATTTTAATGTCATTAGGGAAGTTTCATGACAGTATTAAAAGACAGACAATAATCTTTCCACAGCGTCTAAATGCATTATCAGAACAGAGCTGTGCTTTGGATAATGGATAGCGGGCAGAGCTGACTGCAAAATTTTGCCCATCTTAGACAGAACATTAATGATTTCATTTATTTATTTCAAAACGTCCACCTTCTGACAGTGAGATTAATTCACTCTGACTGGCTGACAGTTCTGTTCCCCTGGCTGTTAGATTAACATACCTCATCTTTTCAAATTTAATATCTTCAATTTTACTTTTCACATGTTTGTCGTAACAGCCTTTACTGCCTTTGTTTTTTGCTCTCTGCACAATGCAGATGAACTAGTATGTGTGTGTGTGTGTGTGTGTGTGTGAGATATATAATTTAATATTCTTAAAGTTATTATTGCTATAATATTACAATATTTTATACTGTATTATATACTTATTTGTAAATGTTGTAAAGTTTACTTTTTTTTTACTTCATTTGGACTGATATTAAATATTGATTTTTTAAATTATATATATATATATATATATATATATATTTAAATGTATTATTATATTGTATCAATATTTTAATCAAAATTTAATCAATATTTAATTCTTCCTTAATTTTTTGCTTTTTATTTAACGTAATATTTTACTTTTAAGTTCTATATATTGTTGCAGTCAAAATCTACTATACAAATCTTTTGTATTGTGGATGATGGATTGGTTGAGAGTCTGGATAAAGGGTGCATTCCCTTGTTTACTTCAGTCTTCCTTGTAGTTTGGTTTGAGATTTGATCTGAAAAAATTAAAGATCAAAACAAAAACTGCCTTTTGAAATCAGTCGTCTAATCAGCCTAGAGTGCTTGTCTAATGGAGCGATTAGTATTGGAGACGAGTTGAGATCCAATCATTTAATCAATTCTGATCACATAGTGCCTCTCACTCCCACATTGCAGGAGACTCAACCACAAGCAGATCCTAATGAGGGGGATGAAGTCAGAAAATGACTGGAAAAGAGTAGGGGGAGTAGAAAGGGTGTTCAGAAGAAAGGTAGCTAAAGAAGGCAAGTTTAGCTGTGTTTTTGCATTTATGCAAAACACTTTTAGCAGACACTTTTATCCAAAGCGACTTACAGTGTATTCAGGCTATATATATATATATATATATATATATATATATATATATATATATATATATATATATATATATATATATATATATATATATATTTACCAGTATGTGTGTTCCCTGGGAATTGAACCCACTACCATTTGCACTGCTAACACAATGCTGTACCACTGAACCACAGGAACATTTTATCTTTACATACAACACACATTTCGATTGGTTTCGGTGTTTGATTGTATTTCAGCGTCGCACTTCTGATACATTCTGATTTGCCCATAATCCTGCTCCTCCTGATTGGCTACGATTATGTCAAATCGCACTGCCATTTCACGTTCAAAATCTTTCTGACAAATTTCTTGAAATGTGACATTTTGTGCCTAGTTTGGTCAGAGTGCCTGCTTGTGGTTATCAAAAATGTTATGTCAAATCTTTGACGGGGTCACTTCCAGATTCTGACACTTGTCGATGACAATGAAAATGTCTTTTCTGTGCATGCAGGCTGAAGAAGGTTAGTGTGGTTTATGAGAACGTGTTCGAGGAGGTGCCCATTGCCATCAAGAACCCTCATCTCATCAACTTCTGCTGTGGGAGCTGGAGGACAAATCCACCGCTGCAGAGAAACACGAGCTCTTGAACCTTTCAAGCAGGTCTGACCACATACACACACATTACTATACAAGTGAAGTATATCCTAATGTGAATGAGGACATGTGTAAATTTATACTAGCGCTGAGATATCTCTAATGAAGCTTGCTCACATTAGCAGTAATTCATCTCTGATGAGGACTAATGAAGAGGTCAATGCCGCCCAGGTGATTTGCTCCTAAAGGACATCTGCTTTTAATGGCTTTCCTGCTCGACTATCTAAATAAAAGGCTTTTCCTAACAGCGTTCGTTAGACAGTCCTCAAGACTTTTCTTGAACTTGAAGTGAACATTCTGATATGACAGTTCACAAGCAGCTTTACTCAGAAGCTAGACATCTCTCACCTTTATCTGACAGAACAAATGTGGGGATGAATTTTAAAGGCACCATTTCTAGGAAGGGTTTTACCGTGCATTAAAACCCTCTCTGTCTCTAAATTCATCCCGAGCACCAAAACGTCAATTCTGCAGCACATTCTTTGCCTTCAACAGTAACATTTGAAAACATTTGCTGACGGCTTTTAAATCATATCTTGCAATGTTCGTGTTTTTAAGACTATAGGTTTTATTTTGTGTTTGTGAGGACTATGATAGATTTCTGCAATAAAATATCAGAATCAGAATCAGAGAGAGCCAAGTGTGTTTACACACATATTTAATTCATCTTGGTGTCAGGGCTTCTAGTACAGAGAGTACAGACGTAGTGCAGGCATACATATAAATTAAGGTAATAAAACACTAATAATAAAAAAAAGTAGACAATAAATTAAAATAATAATAATAAAAATATAGAGAAAAATAAAATATATTAAAGTATAATATTAAGCCCATGTATTTGTTGAATATCAGAAGTTTATTTGCATGTTTTTATTTATTTATTTTGTATACAATATACCATACTGTCCCAATAGTTTGGATTAAAAAAAGATTTATTTTAAATTAATAAATAATTAGGACAAGGATAAAACTGATCACGTGACCGTAAAGACACAATGTTACAAAATATTTATGTTAAAATAAATGCTTTTCTTTCATACCTTATATTTGTCAGAGAATCCTGAAAAAAATATTAAGCAGGACTGTTTTCAACATTGATAATAAAAAGACATGATTCTTGAGCACCAAATCACATTATAGTGATTTCTGAAAGATCATGTGACACAGAAGACTGGCATAATAGCTTATGAAAATATGTAAAAATTAAATATATTAAGCTAGTTAGTAGTAATATTTCACACTAGTACTGTTCATTATTTATTACAATCTTACTGTGTTTTTAACGAATAAAAGCAGCCTTGGTGAACGTAGGATAGGACTTGTTTCAAAACATCAAACATTCTTACCAATCCCAAACTACACTATAGCCCAGTTGTGACAAAAATATTCTAAAATCATTGGAAACAATTCAAATGAGTTTTCTCTGACTCTCAAAGAGATGATTGTCGTGAAGAGTCTGTCTTGTTTTAACCATACTAGATGACCCTGCTCTTTTCTGTGACTCCTGGCATTGAGGGTTTAATGATGCTCCGTTCGAGTATTCTTATGTAAACAGATAAGCTCTGTTGCCCTCTTTGTCATAATGAAGGGGCAAACTCGCAGTGCTTGTTGAATCAGTGTGCATGAGGTCAGGTGGCTAAAACAAGCATTCGGTTTGGGAATAATAATTGACACTTAAAAATCTAGTCTAAATTAGCTTAAATGATAAAATGACACTTAATCCACTCACAGTTTTTGGGAAAGGTACAGGAGATGCAAGAAACAGCATTTTCTTACATCGATTTGGCTTTTTAGTGAGGCTTGTTTCCTTCGTTTTTGCTCCATATAAACAGCTAATTTCTTTGGAATAGAGTGAAACACAACATTGAGAAATAGAAGTTAATATGAGCTCTTTGAAGAGGACCCGGCTCATTTTATGAATGATCGTTTTCTATAGATCATTGTACTGGTTAATTTTATTTTTTCTTCAGTTCCTCTGTTTATCAGGGTTGGCCCCCAGTGATCTCACAGAGACGATATATCAGATGCTATCAATATTTCACAAACTTGTATTATTTCATTTCTTTTCCACTCTCAATTTTCTTCATTTAAATTCACTCGCCATGTATAGCTTGGTCTGTGGGAAAGGGAGGGGAAGTTGAGGTTTCCAATTATGTTTTTAATCTTTTAATTATTTTCAGAGCAGTTGAAATTATGCTTTTTGGGACAGAAACATTAATTTTTGCTGCTGCTTTTGAATTTTCAAAAGTCCGAGAGAGGTTTGAAGGTCTTACTCATCTGACTAGAAAGGGAATTTTTTATCTTTTTAATTTGTTCTCGCTTAATTCCGCCTGCCATATTCGTTTTTTTTTTCCAGATGAAAGGATGAACCTTGAAACTTGAAAGAATACATTCATAATTACCTCCCTCTCCAAAACTAGAGGTTCTCACGCGCATACACACAGATGCATAAACACTCATTATATATTTTAAAGCATTTATGTATGGGAATGTTTAAGAAAAATTATGTATTTTAGATGCTACATCTTCTTAATTCAAATATTACCGATCCTACATCTTCTTAATTCAAATATTACCTTTTCTTATTCAAGTAGTCCTGTAGTGTAACAGTGTAATATTTTGCAAGGACAGATATTCCAGGTTGTCTCTAAATTAGTCTGAATTAATATATATATATATATATATATATATATATATATATATATATATATATATATATATATATATATATATAAAGGTCCTAAACAAGACATGTTATTTTATTTTGTTTTATTTAATTACATTTTATTATTTTAGTTATAGAAGGATAAAAATTGTGTCAATTGATTTAATCGTTTATATAATAAATTTATGTCATTATATTAGATATTTATATAATTATAAAATGTTTACAGTCCTTAAAGAAAATCATCAGTGTGTATTTGTCACGCTGTCTAGTCTCTGTTTCCCTGGGTGTCGACTAATGGGCTCACTTCCCCTTAGGCACTAGAATTCCACTAGTCTTGTCCTTTAATCACAGTAATTGCACTCCTGCTAATTGCACCAGGTGCCTTCACTTAATTGTCATTAGCCTCCCTATATTTACCAGTCTTTTCATGTTGTCTGGATGGAGTCCTTTCCTTTCGTATCCCAGTCTTCTCGTCCTCCGAGATTCCTCGTCTTCCGAGTTCCCATTCCTGTTCCCTTTCTATGTTTGTTTGTTTTTGGACGGCATTCTGGTTTTGACCCTGGCTTGTCTTGATAAACATACCTGCATTTGGATCTCTCTCTCCCTGTGTCTTACTGGGTCGCGATCGTCACAGAAGGACTCCATCCCCATAGGATCCAGCGGTATGTCTTTTCATGTTTCCTCCCCAGCCACCGAGCGGGATAGGAGTCCAGCGCAAGTCCAGCGCCACTGCACAGGATGGCCGCCAGCCCAGTGCCATGGCACAAGATGGCCGCCAGCCCAGCGCCACAGCACAAGGTGGGGACCAACCTAGTGCCACGATGCAAGATGGCCGCCAGCCCAGTGCCACAGCACAAGATGGCCGCCAGCCCAGCGTCACGACGCAAGATGGCCGTCAGCCCAGCGCCACAGCACAAGATGGCCACCAGCCCAGCACTACTGCCCAAGATGGCCGTCAGCTCATCGCCACTGCCCAAGATGGCCGCCAGCCCATCGCCACTGCCCAAGATGGCCGCCGACACATCGCCACTGCCCAAGATGACTGCCGGTCCAATGCCACTGCCCAAGATGGCCGCCGGTCCAGAGTCGAGTCACGTTCTGGTTGACCCTCCAGAGTCGAGTCAGGTTCTGGTTGACCTTCCAGAGTCGAGTCAGGTTCTGGTTGACCCTCCAGAGTCGAGTCAGGTTCCCGTGGACCCTCCAGAGTCGAGTCAGGTGCTCGTGGACCCTCCAGAGTCGAGTCAGGTGCTTGTGGACCCTCCAGAGTCAGGGTTAGTCACCGTTGACCTTCCAGAGTCAGGACTAGTCACCGTCGACCCTCCAGAGTCAGGGTTAGTCACCGTCGACCTTCCGGAGTCAGGGTTAGTCACCGTTGACCTTCCAGAGTCAGGGCTAGTCACCGTTGACCTTCCAGAGTCAAGTCAAGTTACCGTGGACCTTGCAGAGTCAGGGCTAGTCACCGTGGACCTTCCAGAGATAGGGCTAGTTACCGTTGACCCTCCAGAGTCAAGGCTAGTCACCGTTGACTTTCCAGAGTCAGGGCTAGTCACCGTTGACCTTCCAGAGTCAGAGCTAGTCACCGTTGACCTTCCAGAGTCAAGTCAAGTCACCGGTGATTTTCAAGGACAGAGTCAAGTCAGTGGTGATCTTCAAGGACAGAGTCAAGTCACTGGTGATCTTCTAGGACAGAGTCAAGTCACTGGTGATCTTCAAGGACCGAGTCAAGTCACTGGTGATCTTCAAGGACAGTGTCAAGTCATCGGGGTTCTTCATGGGAGAATTCAAGTCACCAGTGATCTTCATGAACAGAGGCAAGTCACCATTGATCTTCATGAACAGAGGCAAGTCACCATTGATCTTCATGAACAAATACAAGTCACCAATGATCTTCATGAACAAAAACAAGTCACCAATAATCTTCATGAGCAGAGCCAAGTCAGCATGGATCTTCTGGAATCCAGTATAAACACCATGGGATTACTAGAGTCTCTCCTTGGCTCGGCTGATCTACCAGAGTCTCTCCTCGCCTCTGCGGAACTTCCAGAGTCTCGTCACATCTCATTCGAACTCTCTGAGCACCCGACTGATCCTGTGGTGGCCATGGAGGCTACCCTTAACTTGTTCATGTTTTCTGTTTCAGACTTGCCCAACCAGACTTGTCCTCCTGTTTATTCGGCCGCACGGATGTGGTGGTCTTCTGCTCCGCCCTGGAGGGTTTCGGTCTCGACCACACGGACGTGGTGGTCATCTGCTCCGCCCTGGGGGGCTTCCGTCCCGACCACAGGTTGTGGTGGTCTTCTGCTCCGCCCTGGGGGGTTTCCGTCCCGATCACATGGTTGTGATGGTCTTCTGCTCCGCCCTGGGGGGTTTCCGTCCCGACCACACGGTTGTGGTGGTCTTCTGCTCCGCACTGGGGAGCTGCTGCCTTCACCACACGGATGCGGTGATCTTCTGCTCCGCCCTGGTGGGCGTCACGTTATGTCCTCCTGGACTTGTGTTTTTGTGGTTGTTTTGTTCTTTTGTCTCTGTCTTTCTTTCGGTTTCCATCTATGGACCTGGCCCTCCGTCCCTCCCCCTGATCCTCCGCCGGTCCACCTCCCTCCTGGGTTTCTTGTCTGTTTTTTTCTTTCTGTTTCCCTCTAAAGACCTGGCCCTCCGTCCCTCCCCTTGATCCTCCGCCGCTCCACCTCCCTCCTGGTCTCGTTGTGTCTTTGGTCTTCCCTTGGGTTCGGGTGGAGCATCTGGCAGCTGCTCCGTGGAGGAGGGGGTAATGTCACGCTGTCTAGTCTCTGTTTCCCTGGGTGTCCACTAGTGGGCTCACCTCCCCTTAGGCACTTCACCGTAGGCACTAGAATTCCACTAGTCTTGTCCTTTCATCACAGTAATTGCACTCCTGCTAATTGCACCAGGTGCTTTCACTTAATTTTCATTAGCCTCCCTATATTTACCAGTCTTTTCATGTTGTCTGGATGGAGTTCTTTCCTTTCGTATCCCAGTCTTCTCGTCCTCCGAGATTCCTCGTCTTCCGAGTTCCCATTCCTGTTCCCTTTCTTTGTTTGTTTGTTTTTGGACGGCATTCTGGTTTTGACCCTGGTTTGTCTTGATATCGATTTGGATTACCCTATAATAAACATACCTGCATTTGGATCTCTCTCTCCCTGTGTCTTACTGGGTCGCGATCGTCACAGTATTAGACTTATGCTGCAGTTAACATATATACAAACTAGAATTTTTTTTCTAAATAATTTTTATTAATTTAAGTACAATTTCATAATTCTGGCAGCCCTAAATGTATACTTCAATGGCTAAAAATAATTTTTATGTTTTTATCTGCTTTTACAGTGTCAACAACCAGCATGCCTTCTATCCATGTTTATAAATGCAGATTTGTTTTTTTTTAATAAGTAAATACCATGAATTACTCATGATTCGTTTCTCCAGTTTTTTTCTCTCTGTTTTTTTATCGCTCTGGTTTCTCTCTCTCTGGACGTGATTTGCTATTCTTTAAATACCAAAATACCAGAAACACTCACAGACAAGGCGGATTTATCTGTGGGTTTTCTGTTTCGTTATTTTTCCTGATTTCTTTTTTCGTCTTTTTCTCCTACCCTCCCTCTGTCGGCTTCTCCACATCTGTTTAAGTTATCTCTTTGCAGTCTGGTGTTACCCTAGAAACCAAAGCAAACACTGAACCACTGCAACCGTACTAACACAATACCTCCCTGTCTTTCCTCTCTCACTCTCCCATCCTTCCCAGCAGGCTCACTCCTCATCTGGGGGTGAAATTGAATTGGAGTTTTTTTTTTTTTTGTAGCTAAATGAAAAAAGAATTATGAGTTTTACAGTATTTTGGCATTGGGACATGATTTGGGTGGGTTTGTGAAAATGTGTAAGTGTAGGGTGGCAGCTGCCCTATTTTAAAATGAGCTCAACCCTCTGGTGGGTCCAGTGCTAACCCCTCTCTGTTCCTTTTAATATTTTTTTCTCTTTTTCTCTTTTCTCATGTTCTTGGCACCCTGGTTCTTTGGCTCCCTTAAATATTGTGTTTGTGTGTCTTACAACCCAGATATAAATATGTATATACCTCCCAGATATATCCTTGTTGTTGCACAGAGCTTGGATACCCAGAAAGGGGCTCATGGGCAGGAATTGCTTAATCTGAAAACCAAATCAGCCCCCTGGGTTGCCCCATATCTATCATGGCTGTCAATACAGTGGTGTTAAACTTCCATTTGGCCTGAAAGTGGCTCCCCAAACCACTAAACTCCATGAGCCGCTATCCCAGAGCACTCTGGTGGACTTCATTGACTCTACTCAATGATCTGGACAGATCATTGGAATCTGTTTGGCTTCAAGTCTTCCATTAATTGGCCAGGAATGAGAGCGGGCGCCTCTGATCATTTCCTCCACATAATTCAACCAGTCGTCACTCTAGCTGATTCCAGTAATGCAAGATCACTGTTGCTTTTTTAGAATAAGAGGGGTGTCTGTGAGCCCACAATGCTTTTGTGCTTATCCTAACCAGACATGGCGCCATAATGCAGTGAGTGATATCTCTTTCGTTTTTACTGTTGTGTTGTCTTATTCGCCCTATTTTGTTAGTCACTTTTTTATTGACCAGTGTGACTTACTTTCTTTTGTGAATCACACAATGAGAAATTCTGAATAATATACTGGTTGCTTTTTCCATGCAATTACAATGAATCCAGAATGGTTCAAGTTTCACCAAATGCCATGAAATAAAATATTTTATTTTATATTTTATTTCATTTTATTTTTCATGTCACCTAGTATTTAGTAAAACATTTTTTTTTTATAAAATATTCAAAGCCTGAAGATGTACAAGTTTTGAAAACACCCTAATATAAGTTGATATTCTGTGCTTTTCTCCTCCAATGAGCTGTTAACTGCTGCAGCCTGATCATTTAGAGAGCTGGACTCAAGAACCGGCTCAGTCCAAAACATAAATCATTTAAACTGGTTTTGTGAACCGAATCAACTGATTCATTGAGGTCTGACTCAAAAGAATGATTTGTTTCTGAATCAGGCATGCTGTGTATGTCAAGTTTAAATAACTATTCATTAAATAACTACTTAAATAAATTTTTTTCCATACACATTTTCCATATACATTGCATTTAAAAGACTTTGAATATACTGAAAAAAGTTTTTTTTTATATTGAAGAAAAGCAACTGATATATTATTTAAATATGCTATTTTTTTGGGATGAACTATGCTTTAATATATTGTTTCTTTTAGTGTAGACAGACAAATTATGTGACACTCGTCTTGTCTTGTTAGAATAAATAGTCTATTTCAGTGCAGACAGACAAATGACTTGTCAGGTCACGTCTGGACACTGTGTCAACTCAGTCTCTCTGAAATCTGTTGCCTTGTTGTAATTGTTTTTATGGTTGATCAGTACCTCTCATTGTCTGTGACACATTACTGTCATGTGTTAAGATAAGTGGTTTAGACTGACTTATGCCGTTCATTGTGTGTTTTGGCTAGTGTGTGATGTGTTATGCTGTAGCGGTTTGTGATGACTCCAGATGACCCAAACCTTCCGTTAATACTGCTCCAAAATAGGATGGTGTGATTTTAATGAGTCACCTTTCTCCTGCGGTTCAGCTTTTACTGGGACACCATGTTCCCAGTCTGACCCTCACCTCATGCAACTGCATCACTGACAGGTTCCATTAAACGTCATGGATGGTATTTTCTTTCCTAATCAAATAATGGATACACAACTTCCATCTGTCTTTTTAGGGGATGTTATTACTCATTTGAGACTGCAGTCACTGGCGGTTTATTCATGAAGCCCATTTTAGATCAGCAGAGTTTTGTTTTAATTTGTTTGTGTGCTTTTCAGACAGAGAGAGAAACCAAAATGGGGAAATGTTCTTAAATATGCTAATGGAAGCCAGGAAATGCAGATAGGGGGTGTAAGTGTGTGTTTATTACTGAGCTTTTGCTGTGTTTGTGGTTTTACTTGGCTGTAATTTAGAGACAAAACTATTCCCAGAACATAGCTAAACCTTGAAGGTAAAAATTATATTTTTATTATTCTTTTTTTATGGGTCATTTTATCATATATATATATATATATATATATATATATATATATATATATATATATATATATATATATATATATATATATAAATCAAGCAATAATGCTATCATTGATGTCTTTGCAAATGTGCATTGAGAAAAACTGAAAAAAAATAATTCCATTGTCAATGTAACAAAAATATATTTCTAATCAAATATTTGAAAATACAACGCACATGGCCTAAAAAAACAAAACAAAACTGCACAGCAAATTTGGCATGTTGGCATGTGAACCTATACTGTTGGTGTGTCTTTATGAATGGATACTAACGGCGTGTGTGTGTTATATGTGGGCATATACAGTAAGAATGTGTGTGTGTGTGTGTGTGAGTGTGAGAGAGAGAGATTCAGATAGCGGGAGAGGGGAAGATCCATAGAGCTCACTGGACTCTGAATAATGAGGTGGATGGTAAAAGATGGAGGTCATAGAGGGATGTTTGCCCTCATTCATCAGAGCTGGAGCACCTCCACAGAAAGACTCTTCAGAAACATTCAAAACTGCTTCCAGGGCCACACACACAAATCCCCTCTTTCTCTTTTCTCTCTTTTAGTCTCCACAGTCTTGCATTGTTGCCAAACTTGCAGAGCCAGCAAACTATATAACTTGCTCTCTAGGGGCAGTTAAAGGGAAAAAAATCTGTATGTGATTTTTATTTTATTTAAAAAAAAAAAAATGCTGTCCAGTTCAGCTGTGGTTTACGGTACAATCTTCTATTTAAATATACAGCTGATTCCCTGAAGTTGAGTCATCTATTTTGTTCACTGCCGTTTTTTATGGTCAGAAGACCTAATCTGAATTTGTGTTCCTTTGCAATCCAATCCACAGTCTTCTGGGTCTTGTTCTCTGTGTTTTGAGGGTGCATCTACGGTTTGCCGCTGTACTTCTGGAGTGTCACAACATTGTAAATCGACTGTAAATCAACTTTTGCTAAGGAGTAGAGTCTTGCTTTTGTAAAACATTTTATTTTAGTATGCAGTGAGTTTGCTTCCTGTCACATCACCTGTTATTTACTCAGACCCATTTTGGCATTAATTTGTTGTGTATACTAAAGCCTGTGTATCTGTGTATACTAAAGCCACTAATTCCATAATAGTGTATTGGTCGATATTAGGGATGTTTTTATTAATTTTAATAACTTATTAATATTGGCTGATACTGGGTATTTAACTATACATACTCATACATTACCTTTGCCTTCATTATTTAAGTTAAGCATTAAATTGTTAATAGTTTAATGACAATGTTCAGTGTTAGAAAATCTGATTCATTTACAGTATATCAATTGGTATTAATTCATATCCATTCATATTAATTAACATTCATTTTTTTTTACTTTTAACATTGCAGTATTGTTATATGCTTTTTTTAAATTTTATTTTACACAAAGTAGTATAGAAATTTAAAACCAGCTATTTATTGGTTATTGGCCATAACAAAAATAACTATTATCATAATGTAAATGGTGTTATTAAGAAGGCTTGTTGAGCAAGCTTGTTTGTTACTCATCCAAGATCTACTAGCTTGGACTGAGTAATCACCGACTTGGAGAAGTTGCAAACCAGCTACCATGTTTCAAAAGACTAATCTGGTTTTATCTGGATTTTTCCAGCAGCTAATGAGAGATTACTTCATAGTGCACATAGACCTTACAAGAAGATTTGGTGTAAACATAAATCTGCGTGGATGTGCACCAGGGTATACATGTTCATGGATGATAGAGAGCTGCTCCTGGTTTGTCCGCACCCCCGGGATCTCACTTCCCAACATACATCCAGCATTTTTCTTTAAGATTAATGGAACATGCTGGCTAGGCTAATTTGTTGTTAATGGGGTTTACGATAAAATAGATAAACTGCTTTTGAAGACATTTTCCCAGGTCTTGGTCCTATGGGCTGCTGTGCTGTTATAAAATATGGATATCATTTTACTACAGTTACAGTGGGTCCTGTTTCACATTTTGCATGATACATGCAAATTATCTTCATGTATGCGGAATGTGATGAATTATTAATGAGGAGTCTGTGTTATCTGCTTTTTTTATTTTGTGTTACTCTGTTGATGGTTAAGATGCACTTTGATCATTTGATTTTGATCTTTATGGCATTGCCAAGATACTGGCAGAGTTTTACATTTCTGATTCAAGCATACTGATACAAATGTGCTGTGAGCAAAAATCCTTTTATTCCCTGGGATTGAATGAACATTCTAAATGTTCTAAATCCATATAAATTAAATATAATTGATTTTTTTGGTTTTGTATTTTTTGAAGGTCAAATATTATTTAAAAGACGGCTACACCTGTCTTTTCATGCAGAGATTTTCCCACACTCTTCCACACCGTTTGTGCCACAGACCTCAAATCATCCTGCTTGTTGAGAAAAGATTTTCACCATGCAGACTGTGAAAACAAGCTAAGAAAGGAACAGAGCCATATCTTGAGACCAGAATATTCCAGGGATGTGGGAGTGGGCTGTGGACGACTGAGACAGTTAAATGCAGTTGGGTGCTAGTTACCTTTAATGGTAGCTTTTCTAGCGTGATGTGTGCTCATGGGAAAACAGGTTGTCACCACAAAGATCACAATAAGGGGCTTGCACTGAATGAGCATCTGACGAGGCTTGATGTTTCACTCTTGATGTTATGCTCTGTAAGATATAATTATAATACAGTTGTAATTGATGAAACTGTGCAACTCGAAACCCAGGAATTAGCTCTGAGGCTGTAATCAAAGTTTTGTTTCGAAAACACAGGGTGCACTTCAGAGGGTTGGTAAAGTTTTTAACAATTAAAGATCTCACTCTTAAATCAGTGTTTATTTGTTAATGCACAGTACAGACAATATAACGTGTGATTCTCATGAGAAATGGCAAGAAATATTTGGATCATAATATCCCCCCCAAAAGCATAAGACAAAAATAGGAAATTAGAATTTTTTTATTTGTATTTTTGCATAAAAAGATTAAAAGAATATTTTAAAGGTTGATCTCACACATTATTTACTCAATTTATTACATATAAAATTGAAGGATACATTTTATGTAACTGTATGAAAAATATTAGTTAATTTAAATATCTCCAATTTTTAAATAAAAGAAAATAATTATTTTTTATAGAGCTAATAATAATAATAATAATACATTTTTGAGCATCAAATCAGCATATCAGACTGATTTCTGAAGGGTCATGTGACACTGAAAATTCAGCTTCTCCATCACAGGAATAAATTACATATTAAAATAAATAAAAAAATAGCTTTTCACATTATTATAGATTCTACTGTATTTTCATTCAAATGCAGCCATTGTAAGCATAAGTGCCATAATTAATAATTTATTTAATCTCTATATTATAATATAATTATAATTTTATTCTTTTTCTTACCAACCCCAAACTTAAGAATGGTAGTGGCTGGTACACATGTAAGGATATGTCAAGTACTGAAATTAAGCTAAATGTAAACTCTTAAACAAAATTTGAATGGTCCTACAAATAGCGTTTATTGTCTCTATGAGTTTAATCGGTGAAGTATGGCGTTGATGTTTCTTCATGAGGTTCACCTGAGTTCAAGAGTTTTCATTCATTTTTAAATATAAGGCTGGAAATCTTTCTATGCCTTTTCTAGTGTCTGGGAATTTTTTGGCCCGCAGCCAGCCGAGGCAATCACTAGCATTGTTCAGAATCGGGCCGACTGACTTTATGAAGTAAGTGAAGTTAATAAGAGATTTATTGAGTGGCTGTGTATCAAAGTCTGTATGAGACAGGAGAGGTGAGTGGTAACGGCCTTCCTCGTGCGGGACTCTGATGCCCTAAACTTTGTGATTGATTGAAGTACATGTGACCTCCCAAATTCCTCTGGAATCACCGCAATGACATAGCCATTCTCTCTTCATTTACTCATTTCTTTAAATCTAATTCCTGATGCAGAAAATGTGATTCATTACAAAGAGGCACAAAGGACACAATGCACTTGGATTATCAGCGATTATTTGAATGTTTACTCTGATGTATCCATGTATCTTTTTCATTCTTCACCTTCTTTTAAATACACCATCAGTCTTCTTTTTCTGCCACCTCTCCTGGCTTGTCATAGGCATCTTAAAAGACTGCTTCTCAGAAGATTTTCTTTAATTCAGGCACCCCAGAGGTTAATAACAAAATATAGGGATATCAAGTTTGGAATAACCATTTGTTCTTCATACTTTTACAGAGGTGGCAACTGGAGAACACGAAGAAAGTACTTCAGTCTGTGCCCGTTAAATTTATTTAATACATGAGTTTCACAATTTGAGTTGAATTACAGAAATAAATGAACTTTTCCATGACATTCTAATTTATCGAGATGCAAATGTATATGAGCCATAAAAACTTTAAATATGATACTTAACAAAAAACACATAGAAACTTTTTAAATCTAAAGGTTCAAAATGGTTCAATAAAAAAAAATATATTTAAATAGATATAAACTGTTATTAATATATTAAGTCTAAATATGTTTACACATTTCAAGTTGTTTAAGTGGCTGATTAGTGTCTGCTCAGTAATAGAAGCCAAATCTCTGCTCTTGACCATGAGGCATCCTGACACAGCACTAACAGTCTCCTCCTCATTTCATCACATTTGGATCTGAAAAGATTTGGACTTGTCCCTTTTTTTCTGTCCTGTGGAGTTGAGATGGAAGGGAGGAGGGGTAATTTATGAGGAACATTACAAAGGCCTTGCCAGAGACTGATTTAAAGCAATTGTTTCTAACTTGTTATGGAGGTAGTATATTATAGATCAGCCACTGTATGAGAGAAAATAGCTGGAGGAGGGCGATATGTCTGTCATGTCATCCTGTACCCCAGACTGCTGGACTCGTTACGTTATGTAACTCTAGAGTCAGGCTGTTTATTCAGCAACATGCTGTTTCCGAGCCTTTGAAATGGATTAAATTATGGGACATTTTTGCAATCAAACAAAATGACCTAATAAGATAACTAACTGATCTAATTTATTTTTCTATTATTTGTTTTTAAGGGCACAATGGTTGCTGTTACCTCAAACACATATTGCAGTTAATTTTGTGTGGACAAAAAAGTGATGCATTTTATTTTATTTTAATTTATTACTATATTATTTGTATAATAATATGTATACTTATAGGAATATTAGTAAATAAAATATATGATAAATCTTAAATATTTATACATTAGGACTGTGCAATATTGATAAAAAATATACAGTGTTTCACTCCATCCCTATTTGCGCACACGGAAAGCACTTGGGAAACTATGGAGCCAAAAGAGTCTCAATAAAGATAAATGCACACACTACATTCACATATGCACACATAGGATTCATACATGCACACACATAATTCATAAATACACACACAGGATACACAAATGCGCACAAAATTCACAAATGCACACACAAAATTTAAAAAGCACAGAAGATTTACAAATGCATACAAAATTCAGAAATGCACACAAAATTCAGAAATACACACACAATTCAGAAATGCAAACAACATTTACAAATGCGCTCAAGATTCACAAATGCACAGGACAAGATTCAGAAATGTATTTCTGATGCACACACACATATATCTTGATTTACAAACTGCTTGCGGTCTGTGAACTTCACTGCATTTGTGTGTGAATTTTGAGACTCCCCTGACTTGGCTCCACACACAAATGCCTTTTTTTAAACAGGGAATGATCTGCAACCAATCAGATAACTCCCTTGTTTAAGCCAATCACAAGAATGCACCCCACGTGGGGGATTGTTTACTTATAAGCCAATCAGCGAACGACTCACTTTCCTCAGCGAACAACTCACTTTCCTCACGCAGCGAACGATTCACTTTCCTCACGCAGCGAACGACTCACTTTCCTCAGCGAACGACTAACTTTCCTCTCGCAGCGAACGACTCATTCTCCTCACGCAGCGAACGATTCACTTTCCTCACGAGTCACGCAGCGAACGACTCACTTTCCTCACGCAGAGAGCAACTCACTTTCCTCAGCAAACGATTCACTTTCCTCACGCAGCGATCAACTCACTTTCCTAAGTGAACGACTCACTTTCCTCACTCAGCCGGAGACCCACTTTTCGCAGTCGGAGAGTCACTTTCCTCTCGCAGCGGACCACTGATTCTCTCTTCATGTAGGGACCGAATATTATAATTAAAGTGACTTCTATATTGCATCCAAAAGAATATTTAGATATATTTAAATATTCAAAAAGGTGTAAATTTTTTTTTACTTTCATTAAAATATTTCAATAAAATGAAATAATTGCCTATTGCAAATTTATGAATACATGGTTAACTTTTTTTCTGCAGTCACTGGGCTATATGTATTGAGACATTTTTAAATTTATATTTTGTAAAAATAATAAAAAATAAACCTGAATTGTAATCTAAACATCTGTATTTTCATACAATTTCATAAATAAGTAGGCTATAATATGCCGCACCACAGGCATATCGGCTGTGTGAACGCGTTCATGTGATTGGCTTATAAGTAAACAATCCCCCACGTGGAGTGCGTTCTTGTGATTGGCTAAAAGAAGGGAGATATCTGATTGGTTGCAGATCATTCCCTGTTTAAAAAAAGGCATTTGTGTGTCGAGCCCAAGTCAGGGGAGTCTCAAAATTCACACACAAATGCAGTGAAGTTCACAGACCGCAAGCAGTTTGTAAATCAAGATATATGTGTGTGTGTATCAGAAATACATTTGTGAATCTTGTCCTGTGCATTTGTGAATCTTGAGTGCATTTGTAAATGTTGTTTGCATTTCTGAATTGTGTGTGTATTTCTGAATTTTGTGTGCATTTCTGAATTTTGTATGCATTTGTGAATCTTCTGTGCTTTTTAAATTTTGTGTGTGCATTTGTAAATTTTGTGCGCATTTGTGTATCCTGTGTGTGTATTTATGATTCATGTGTGTGCATGTCTGAATCCTGTGTGTGCATATGTGAATGTAGTGTGTGCATTTATCTTTATTGAGACTCTTTTGGCTCCATAGTAAACAGTGTCTTCTTCTGCAGTACAGTGCAGTTTTAACAATTTTTATATAAAAATAATAATAATTAGTATCGAGCAAGGCTGACAGAAGACTGTATATGAGTCAGGTTACACTATTTGACTGAATCGGTTGTTATGTAGAAACTGCGACAGCGCACTGCATTAAAGGAAAGGAACATTTATGTTTTCATAACCGATAGCCAAAATAAAACACGAAACTAAAAAAAATTAATTTATGAGAGCAAGGGGGTCCCTGCTTTTTCGGGTGGCCCTACTGTACAAGAGCATGAGACAGCAATGAGTTGTTTTCTGCAACTTATTGCACTTAATAACTCTTTTAAGAGTCAAGCAAGTCATATATATATACTGAATTGCAAAAACAATGACTATGCTGTAGGTTGAGACAGTCAAATTCAGGCTTAAAACTATTCCAGTTTAATAGGAGCCAGCTGTAAGATTTAAAATCAAGATCAGAAAAGATGCAGACAAAATGGCATCAAGTGCTGTGGAGTAATGGGTTGGTTTATGGCTGAATTAAATGTTTGTAGGTGGTGTGGAGGGGAGCACCTCATCTCTCACCATCTCTAAAGGTATTTTAAACTCCTCGGTGGAGTGAGCAGCAGCACTGCCAAGCAGAAAGCAATCACCTAAGAGCTCGACGGCCAGCCTTCAGTTCATAATGGAGTACATTAACTGAGCCACATCAGCCGGCAGCCCACCCTGCCTGTTTCTCTTTGTTTCTCTCACTGTCTCTGAATTACCTGTAGTATTTTCTTCAACTCCCTCGAGAATTCTTTTTTTCTCACTGCTTCACGCCATAAACTACACTGTTTATTTGCCTTGAATTTTATACTTCTCATTTTTTCACCCATATACTCTTTAAGTCATATCAGCACATACTGCCAAACCATCAAGGAGTTCACATCTGAAATCCTGGGCAAGCTTTTCATGGCTGAAGCTCTTCAAGGATCAAGCAGTTAGACTTGAGCCACCTGAGGATCATGCAGAGTCATCTGTTCTTTTTATTCGTTTTTTTTTTAGTGGCTCATTTTAATATTTACAATGTTCAGTTGAATCGGCTTTCCCATTACTAGACTGAAACATGAGTGTGAGCTTATAAGTTTTTCAATTACTATCAGACAGGTCATTTTATTTAAGCATGTACAGTATAAAAGCATATTATGTGTATCAACATGGACCAGTGATTTTTGACAGGAACCCAATGTACATGTCAATAATGTGTGGATATATATATATATATATAATTTGGTCAGAAATCACACTTTAATTATGTTTAATTACAAAGGAGCAATTTAGTGATCAAAACCGTTTGTACAGGCCATTGTGTTATTCTAGCCAAATATGGATGGGAAAAGTTGTAATTAGAATACAGTGCTGTAACCCTTCCCTGTCAAGTTTACAGCAGGAGTCTGCCGCTGGACATTAATTGTAGGGCACTGTTCCCTGTAGTCCAGTGACACTGGGAATTGCTGCCCACCTACTCTCCGCCGTCCACCCACAAACTACCTGCTACAGTCATTAGCCTTCAAAGAAAGTATTTTTTCATTTATTTCCACTTCACTTCAGGTGATTAAAGCAGATAAACCATGACAATAAAACTCTTGAACTTCAGCCACCCTGAAGGATGATTGCAAAGAGTTTGAGTCGTAATTGCAGCGATGAGCTTTTGACATCACACGACGTGACCAGCCTTTCAAAGAGGAATGCGCTATTAAAATCCAGCTGCATGAAAAGAAAAAAGAAAATGCAAAATGTTCTAGTTTTTTGATGTCCTTTTTTACCGCTAGATAAATTCCATGTCACCTTTTGCAGGTGAATTAAAATCATTGCAATCCAGACCTTATGCCCTTGTTATTAAGTGCTATATCCTATCATGATGGAAATGATTCCATTTTACGGAATTGAGAAGGATTTTGCTTGCTAAAGTGAAAGACACTGTTAATGACTTGAATAGTAGAAATGTTCATCTTTAATAGAAAAAGATAAATCTTAGGCAGAGCTGGACTGGGACAAAAAATCGGCCCGGGCATTTTTGCCCAGACCGGCCCACTATATGATCATAAACACCACCCATCTTTGCACGCCCTTAATTATATGCATACCAACTCCTATTCATTAAAACCACTAATGCCATGTAATGAGTGAGTATAGGAACGAGTGAGAGTTAACAGATGAAATAAGTCAAAATTTTATATTTATTAATACAGTTGAACTATACTCCACAGCAGTGAATCCTAAAACAAGCTATAAGCGGCTCTGGCATAGCAATGCCAGTGTTTCTTACAGGATTTTGGTTAAAACTATGGTGGTGTGTCCTCGGTCCTTCTAGGGGGGTTCGGGGGCATGCTCCCCGTGAGAAAATTTTGTGCGTTTTAATGTTAAATTTATTAATCTGGGGCACTTTGAGAGTTCAAAATTAAAAGCTCCAACCCATATTCAGTGGGCAAATTAAACAAAGAAAAATTCAAACCTCTTTTAGTTACAGTGTCTATTTACATTACACCTATACATAATAATAGTTATAATATTAATCCAATGAAAGTAATAGCCATATTTTGTAAAACAAATGCACAAAAAAATAAAGGAAACTTTCTTAATTAGTTGTACCAATTTCTATACTTGAAAGAGATAAGCACATGATCTTTTATTTTGACGCAAACTGCATCAAGCTTTTATTTTGGCGGAAAACATGGTTTACAAATGCCTCTTATTAAATTTCTAGTGAATTGCGGTAATCGTCAACTATGCAGATGTGGAAATAATCTACACTCATGACATGGCCTAAGTGTTTTGAAAGTAGTTATGCTTACCGCAGGCTCTACACTTTCTCATCTCTCTCCTGATCCTCCGTCCTCACTATCATCATCTGCCACAGGAGCTGATGAAGGTCAGAAAACATATATTTTGACACAGTTTACAGTGTCTGCTTTAAGGGCCTGGTTCTATTTTTCACGCTATTTATCTGCACATTCCTTGCGTTTCTTCTCCATCTTTTTTTTACAGATACACACTGACACTGCTGACGCTCGCTCACTCGTTTAAAGTTGTGATTGGGCCAGCCCAGTGTCAATCAAGAAAAGAGCCAATGGGCCGCTGATCTACGTGTTTCATGGGCTGGTCTGTCAGAAAAAAAAACTAACACTGACTTTGACCAATGCATTACACCGGCACAAACCCAGCGCCGCCAATTAAGCAAAACAAAACAAAACGAATGGGCCGCCGATGTACAAATTTTATGGGCCGTTTAAAAAAAAAAAAAAAAAGTATGAGTATGAGATATCGGCCCAAAAAGCACGTCTGCCCACCGGGCAATTGCCCGGTATGCCCAATGGCCAGTCCAGCCATGATCCTAGGACTCATGATGGATGTCTTTTCTGGCACCTAAAGTACAGGTATGTCTTCAAAGTCTAACTTTTTTCAGGGTCATTACAAATCAAGTGGAAAAAAAACTTCAATGTGTTTAAACAGTAAATGCTTGTTTCAGAATGAATTTATAATACAACCCAAATTCCGGAAAAGTTGGGACGTTTTTTAAATTTTAATAAAATGAAAACAAAAAGACTTTCAAATCACATGAGCCAATATTTTATTCACAATAGAACATAGATAACATAGCAAATGTTTAAACTGAGAAAGTTTACAATTTTATGCACAAAATGAGCTCATTTCCATTTTGATTTCTGCTACAGGTCTCAAAATAGTTGGGACGGGGCATGTTTACCATGGTGTAGCATCTCCTTTTCTTTTCAAAACAGTTTGAAGACGTCTGGGCATTGAGGCTATGAGTTGCTGGAGTTTTGCTGTTGGAATTTGGTCCCATTCTTGCCTTATATAGATTTCCAGCTGCAGAAGAGTTCGTGGTCGTCTTTGACGTATTTTTCGTTTAATGATGCGCCAAATGTTCTCTATAGGTGAAAGATCTGGACTGCAGGCAGGCCAGGTTAGCACCCGGACTCTTCTACGACGAAGCCATGCTGTTGTTATAGCTGCAGTATGTGGTTTTGCATTGTCCTGCTGAAATAAACAAGGCCTTCCCTGAAATAGACGTTGTTTGGAGGGAAGCATATGTTGCTCTAAAACCTTTATATACCTTTCAGCATTCACAGAGCCTTCCAAAACATGCAAGCTGCCCATACCGTATGCACTTATGCACCCCCATACCATCAGAGATGCTGGCTTTTGAACTGAACGCTGATAACATGCTGGAAGGTCTCCCTCCTCTTTAGCCCGGAGGACATGGCGTCCGTGATTTCCAACAAGAATGTCAAATTTGGACTCGTCTGACCATAAAACACTATTCCACTTTGAAATAATCCATTTTAAATGAGCCTTGGCCCACAGGACACGACTGCGCTTCTGGACCATGTTCACATATGGCTTCCTTTTTGCATGATAGAGCTTTAGTTGGCATCTGCTGATGGCACGGCGGATTGTGTTTACCGACAGTGGTTTCTGAAAGTATTCCTGGGCCCATTTAGTAATGTCATTGACACAATCATGCCGATGAGTGATGCAGTGTCGTCTGAGAGCCCGAAGACCACGGGCATCCAATAAAGGTCTCCGGCCTTGTCCCTTACGCACAGAGATTTCTCCAGTTTCTCTGAATCTTTTGATGATGTTATGCACTGTAGATGATGAGATTTGCAAAGCCTTTGCAATTTGACGTTGAGGAACATTGTTTGTAAAGTTTTCCAAAATTTTTTACGCAGTCTTTCACAGATTGGAGAGCCTCTGCCCATCTTTACTTCTGAGAGACTCTGCTTCTCTAAGACAAAGCTTTTATAGCTAATCATGTTACAGACCTGATATCAATTAACTTAATTAATCACTAGATGTTCTCCCAGCTGAATCTTTTCAAAACTGCTTGCTTTTTTAGCCATTTGTTGCCCCCGTGCCAACTTTTTTGAGACCTGTAGCAGGCATTAAATTTTAAATGAGCTAATTAAGTGGATAAAAGTGTAAAATTTCTCAGTTTAAACATTTGCTACGTTATCTATGTTCTATTGTGAATAAAATATTGGCTCATGTGATTTGAAATTCCTTTAGTTTTCATTTTATTAAAATTTAAAAAACGTCCCAACTTTTCCGGAATTCGGGTTGTATAATTATATCATAATATTTACATTTTATAATATCGATATATTCAACCATACTTTAAATGCTCATGTCAGAATTAGTTCATGTTCATGATGGTGTATTATATAATATAACATTGATATGCTTATATGTTTTCTCAGATACTTACATCTTCTGGGAAAGAAGGCTTTTTAAAGGAATCTCATGAAATATAAGGATTAATCACTTTCAGATCTATAAAAGAGAGTAAATCTATGCAATTGTCTATAGAAAACAAATAATTACATTTTTCTTCCATAAATGCTAGTTTCAGAATTTATGTACACACACACACACACTCTTATTTATACATGCCGTTAGCCATTATCTTAAAAATGCTTTTATATACTGTAGCTAAAAATCTTTTGAATCAAATTCACACATCTCCTAGGATCAGAGCAGTTTTCAAGGACTCATTCCTGTCAATCTATAGACAAAATATTCCACGTTTTTCCTTTAGAAATGCTCATTTCAGAATTTATATGATGTTTTTCATTATATCACAAGAAAGTCTCATCAGTTCATGGAATTGATTACCTATGCATAAAGTAATAAATGCCGATGAAAATGATTTCAGTCCATTTTAAAGGCCAGTTGTTTTTCCCTGAAAGTTGATCTTGAGTTTAGCTAACCTGACTCCTCGCAGGTGATAAGCTGTGTTTGAATCTGTGATAATGGAGGGATTCATTTTTCCCTAAAGCCTCATTGATCTCTCTGTGTGTGTGTGTGTGTGTTTCTGTGTGTGAGCGGGCAGCTTAGAAGACATTGATTTGAGAAGCAGTAGTAGCCGGGCTGGCTCATTAGGAGCTTTCGTTGAACACTTTCTTTATTTGTTTTAGGCTGGTAAGCCCCAGGTGCTACAGCTTTTGTTCTATTATTGATGAAGTCCCACTTGTTTCCACACTTTTCAAGGACGTTGCTCCACAAGCCAGCAGAAGAAGCGGTTTGATGTTTGTGTTAGTTGCACCTGTTATTTTTAAGGCTGTACTGTAAGAGGCCTGCGCTTCAGTTTAACAGTTCCTGGCACTTTCCATGAATGCTCTTTGGTGACCCACAACCACTACTTTTTCAAGCATGTATTAAGGCACAAATTCCATGATTTTGTTGAAAGAACTGAGATTAGACAAACTATTCTGAAATAATTAGCTTATATATAATAATTAACTCAATATAATTCTGTAAATAAATATTGAAATAGGTTTGAGCTTTTATTCTGTTAATTCTCAGTCCTTGATTCCAAAAAATGGAAGAATGGTGCATTTAAAGGCAGGAGGTCATCAAAAATATTTTTGGAGGAAGATGTTCTTTGAAACCACAGTGGTATTTCAACTACTTTTTGACGACACACACAAAACTCACTTAAATGCAGGACTGCCTGTACTCCAACTAAAAGTTTAAATGAAAACGAAGCACTTTTTGAGACTACCCGGCTTCTCCTGTACAATGGTTACCACAATTTTCTAAAAACAGTAAATTCCTACTTTTTCACTCTAATATACAGTAGGTTCTGTAATAAGTACTTGCCTATACCCAGGCTTGATAACTTAGGCTTTTCCATGATTTTTTCCTCCAACGTTTATTGTAAACAGTTTAAAAAACTCTTTATTTTGTTTGGCAAGATGGATTAAACTTGAACCAGCAGTTACTGGCAGCTTCTGAAGGGTCTCGCAGAGGCAGATGGTGAACAACATCTGTGATGAAACAGCTGAAATCAGTTTTAAACATTAGCACCTGTTTTTTAGACACCAAAATCTGAACTTTGACACCAACATTTGCGGTTCATTCAAAAGAGAGTTCACGTTTACTGACTTAAAACTAGCAGCTTCTAAAGAGCTGTCTAACATCAACATTTTATACGGAGGCAAAATCTAGCAGTATCTAAACTTTAAAAATTCCATATTCTAACTATAAAATCAAAAACTATAAATATGATTCCATACTTGTGTTAGTCAGCGTGCCAATGCTTCGTTCTTTTTGGAAAATGTTCTTTTTGTCAGGTGTTTCTCATTAAGGTAATTTTAAACTTGTTACATGAATTTAACAAATTATGCGTGCCCGTAAATGCCATTTCCAATTAATTGAATGCTTGTTATCGGGGAACACCTGTATTTAATAAACCCGCTATTAAAAGACCTTATTATCTAAAATGAATTTTTTTAAAAAGAAAAGCTCTCAATAGCTTTGAAATACAGGCTGAATACAGACTGAGCAATTTCAACACAAATGGTCTTTGGTAATTGCAAATGCTATTAACCTGAAACCCATTTAAACTCTTACTAATAGTGCACTCACTATAAAGTGATACAGCTACGCTAAATGGCTTCCAGTCATCCCTGCAGATCTTAATACTTTTAATTCATTAAAGCTCATTCTCTGCATTGCTACTGCTGCTGTCCTTTTATTGACAGGTCAAGCCCCTTTCACACTGCACGTCCGACCCGGCATATTGCCGGAACATTGCCGGGCCGCCTTCTGTGTGAAAGCAACCACGTCCCGGGATTGATTCCGGCATTGAACCCGGGTCGGGGACCTAGTAACATTGCCGGGTTCGACCCGGGACGAGCGCTGTGTGAACAAAAGCCAGATCTAATGCCGTGTCGAAGTGATGACGCGCGTTATGGCGCGACTCTTTTACCGGCTGTTTTGAAGGAAGATCAACGTTCGCGACAAAATAATATGTGCAAACTGTAATGAAGCAAAGATCAGTTAGTTCCTCACTTTCCATGCTGACGCTGAGATCGTTTGCTTGCTTCAGTGAAAGTATAATGTGCCTAACGTTTTCGACTCGTACATTACACGTCACGCCCTGATGTCACGTGTCGTTACGGGATCTTTACGGGTTGTGTGTGAAAGCACGCACATATCCCGAGTAATCACTGGCAGTGTGAAAGTGCAAAATCTAGCGACCCGGGAACAATTGCCGGAACACTTTACTTGTGTATTTGCCAGAATGGCAGTCTGAAAGGGGCTCTATTTGACAGACTCTATTTGATCTATTTGTGTTTATATTTGTCCCCTGACTGGCTGTGGCTCCTTTATATGTGCTTCACATTGAAATAAATGTGTTCTAGGTGTTTGTGTAGTAAAGTTGCAGTCACAACTGTTACGACCTGCAGTAGTTGATCAGATAATTAACAATGAGAAAATTACAAAATTAGTCATTTGTGTTTTCCAACTCAAATTGAAAACTAATAATAAAATAAAGGCACATGATGATTTAAGTGAATGTTTTAAACCCAATGGATTTATCAAATTTTTATTTCTGTATGTTTAAAACATGGGGCTTATTACTGTAAATTTGATAAAACACTGTGGTTATGGAGAATCCTGTGCTTCTGGTTGGGTTCAGGGTAATAAGATGTGAAGTGTTTGCTGGTAAAACTAATGTAAATACACCTCTATGAATTGCAGCAAAAACACATGGCTGGCATTCTGTATGATACATACAGATGTCAAGTCATCTTTATTTTTATAGTGCTTTATACAATACAGATTGTGGTAAAACAGGTTAAAAGTGATAAACAGGAAAATAATTATGGAGACAGTCCAGATTGTGCTATAAAGCAGCTTTGAAAGACAAAAGTGTCATTATTTTGCTCAAGTCTGTTGGTTCAGTTTGAAAAGAGCTTGCATTACATGTATTAAGCATAAAATGTGTGCAGGACACACTTAAAGATGTTCTAAAAGATGATTTATTTATTTATTTATTAAGTGTGAGGAATATTTTATGATCTAAAGAACCTTTTGCACACTGAAAAGATTTCATGAATGTTAAAGTTTCTTCATGGAACCATAGATGATTTAGATGCAATAAAGGGTGACTTTAGGAATGATTTGCAAAACAGTGGTTTATCCATTGGCATAAGGCCGCTATACTTTTTGTCTGGAAGTCTAAACCACGTGGGACACTTTTGTTGGAATAATTTGCATATAATATGCTGGAGAACCGGTGATTTTTTTTTTTTTTGGATTCTAGGCTCAGTACAGCAGCAATTGTTTTGGGTGATCTTTGAAGGGGAATATACATTTTTATGTAATTTGAGTTTTAGGATAACCTTTATAGGGTCTAGAATCACCTATGTTAGAAAACTGTGGAAAACTACTACAGCTGTAAATGTCTTGTTATGTAACTGGTTTTGGAAATTGTATCTGAAAAAAAAAAATCTGTATTCAGAAGATTAAAACATAAAACCAAGCTCTGTGTTGGAACAGTTCAGCTGCATGATTTGAAGCTGAATCTATTTGCAGTTGCAGTAATTACTTATTTCAGACTGAACAGGAAATGAACTCTATTGCCTATTTCTTTGGTGTGTTCCTGTGGAGTTTATTCTTGATTATACAAAGCAGCCATTACTCCAGTCTCCAGTGTCACATCCTTCTAAAATCATTTCAATTTGTTGATTTGCGTTTTTTATTTTATTTTTTATTATCTCTTTTTGTTTTCTTATCCCCTTTCACCTAGTCACCTTGATAATTGTGAAATGACAGTGGCGTTAGCCCCTCCATTCTCTTGCTTTTGAATAAGGACACTTGATCTAATGGAAACAGAGCTGCCATGAGGAAAGTAAGGATTCTGTTCTGTGAATGGCATTGAGCTTGGCCAATGTTAATGCCACCTGACAGGGCTGAGATTAAAACTGGCCGGAAGGTGAAAGAGCAGGGCCCTACCTTTAGGATGGGGGAGGATATTGATGATGGCTCACAGGGTAATGACATAGGGTTTAGTGCAGGTCAGAAGGATCAGCTAATGAAGACTTATGTGTGGAGGAGAGGAAAGCATTACTTCAAATCAATGCCGCCTAAGACCAAGAGCCTGATAACCTTGGTTAAGAATTAGCTGGCGGACCGTAAATTGTGAGCAGAGGCAGCGGAAACGCCTCTGACCTCTCATGCCCAATGCACTGCTTAGACAGACTCATACACTCTCTCCAAGTCCTCTGCAGGCAAAGTGCTGTCGATATTGAAATAAGTCTGAGCAATTTGTTTTAAGAGGATTATACAGGGGAGGATGGAATTAATGAGCTAAGTCTTCTGTGTGTACGTGGATGTGTGCTTAAGCTTCTTTAAAGAGAAAAAAAAATCTTTATCACTGCGAGCATGTGGTTTACAGGAAATTTCATACCGTGTCAGCAGTCTCCTGTGGTGTGACACACTGAGGTTAATTTAAAATTATATTAAACCACCCTTTAAAATTTCTTAGATGAAAGTCAGTAATTCTTACACTGCAGTACCATGTAAAGTGCAAAAAGCTGATTAATTGAAAAACTTGATCTTGAAGGTATCCCTTATACAGTGGTCTCGAAAAGCAGGTCTATTTTAGATACTTAAAATGTATTTCATTGTAAAAAAATTTTAAAAGACAATGATGCTTTCAGTGAATGTGATTTTAGTTGACGTATTATGTAATTTTCTCTCAAGCTTTTACAAAAGCAATTCAACAAAAATAAGTAAATAGCCTATTTTAAACACAACATTGCCACTTTTTCTATTTTTGCTCCACCAACTAAATTAGTTTCAAACTGCATCTCGGAGCAATCCACAGTTAATCTGTTCCAGAATAAATCAGTTGAATGATTTTTATATTAGAAAAGTAAGCAATACAATTTTTTGTATTAGAACCAATAAATAAATAAAATCACAGAAAAATCTTTAATTTGGAATGTAATTGGTAGCTTCAGTGATATAGGCCTACACAACATCTGGTGGGTGAAGCCTTCAAAATGAGTGATAGCAAGTCACTCACTCCTTATGTCAAATGCTGCGTACAAAATGGAATACTTCCCTCATATATAGTATGCGAAAAACAGTATGCTAAAGGGTATTTTGTAAGAATTAATTTGAAAAACAGTAGGTGAAAAGTATGACTTACTACTATGATGACTTACTACTTGCGCATTCAATAGACACTTTACTATCCCATGAGGCCATGAGAGAGGATTTCTGAATTGCAGTTAGCAACGCAACTGACCATGGTAGGTCACGTGATAGAAACAACATGTTGAGTGACTGATTTTGAAAGACTCACTCATAAAGGCGCTCAATTGTCACCACCTACTGGCATAAAGGTGCAGTCATTTCTGAGGGAATTCACTCGATTTGGAATGTCACAAGAGGGTAAAAGATTTATTAAAACAGATTTTGCAGCAGGTGCAAGATTCACTGCGATGACCAACAGAAAGCTGTTTGGTTTGAAAGTAGTCTCAGCCTCAGACATCATGCCCACAGACCGTTGGCTAAACGTTTGATGCATATGGTACACAAAAGTGGAAACACTTCCGAAGTTTCGAAGTTGTTTAAAATTTAAAGTTTGCGGCATAGAATTTTAAAAATACGTCCAAGAGTTTTACACACAGGTCTGTTATTGTGGCGACATTTGCACGCACCGAAACATGATGCTGAACGAAATGAACTGTGATTGTTTTTTTTTCTTGTTGGTCAAAGGGCCTCATGGGCGGGCCTGAGCTGAAGAAATGAATTCCAGATCTCAGTGTATACATTGCTAATCTTTACAATAGACAATGTGCCCAAAAAATAACAGTGTACACTTGAGACTCTGACTCATTTTTTCTTGGACTAAATATATATATATATATATTTTATTTTTTTTTTAATTTTTTTTTTATTTGATTATTTACTTAAAGCTGGTCAGCCAATTAAATCTAAAGAGTACTTGTATATTTTCAGTTTTATCATTTAAAACCTAAAACAAACTTTTTGTGAAATGTTACATGAAAAGTGTGCTTTAAAATAAACCCACTTGGTTTGGATATTTTATCCACTGCTATGACATTCACTCACTTCAGTCGTACACACTTCACATGCCCAGTCCAGCAGACGTTATTCATTCTCAGGCACACTGGAAGACTTCCTCAAGACCACGGGTCATCTGTAGTCTATCAGTACGCTGTGTCAGTCTGCCACAGGTTTGATGGAAGAGAGCAGCGTTTCATCGATAGTGAGGACAAGCGAATGATCCAGCCAGGCCTCACCTTGCCTGCCTCTTAGCACATGGAGGTTTCTTTTTTTTCTGCTTTGCGCTTTCTTGCTTTAATCTCTTCTGCTGCTTTCTCATATACAACGTCTCTCTTCCTTCCATTACTCTCTATTTCCTTTTTTCAATCGCACGCATGTTACCATGGAAATGGCAAAACTCTGGGTTTGTTCAGTATGAGTGATGTGAAAGCAGCCTCCTCACATCTAAATATCCCAAAACCTGCCAACTATTGATTGCTAGACGAGAGAGAGGCCCCGTGAACTAATAGGCAAAGGAAACCATGGTTATTGCATGCTTAAACAAAATCTTTGTACTCAAGGTTAGAGATTGGGCCACAGGGGAGAGATACAGCCTGAATATCTGCACAATATGAGAGTTTTTCTCAGGTCAAGACATCACAGCAGAGGAAATTGTAAATGCACACTGACGCCAGGAGGTCCTCTTTGTATTATATATTCAGTTAGAGAGTTGGGAGTGTAATTTGCAGCTTTAGTCCTTGCCGTATGGATCAATTTAAGACCATGAACGCCTCTTTTAGATACACATGTATTAGAGTTGCAGCAAAGTGACTTGCATGTTTATGTGCTCTTTAAAATGTATTTGCTTCTCTGATACACTTTTGAACCATTCTGAACTTTTCATAGAAAAACACCTAACGAACATCCACTGTGTCCAAAGTCAGTGACCACTATTGAAAATTCCTCTGTTTTGCATTCGTTCTTAGTTTAATGCAACCTTTTTCATTGCAAATTATATGATCAGCATAACGACTGAAAAATTCATATGGAAAAAAAATATTCAATAAAATCTCCAAATCATACTGACACATAAAAATGAAATTTCCTTCATCATTTACTCACCCTTAAGTTGTTCCAAACATGTACAACCCGAATTCCGGAAAAGTTGGGACGTTTTTTAAATTTTAATAAAATGAAAACTAAAGGAATTTCAAATCACATGAGCCAATATTTTATTCACAATAGAACATAGATAACGTAGCAAATGTTTAAACTGAGAAATTTTACACTTTTATCCACTTAATTAGCTCATTTAAAATTTAATGCCTGCTACAGGTCTCAAAAAAGTTGGCACGGGGGCAACAAATGGCTAAAAAAGCAAGCAGTTTTGAAAAGATTCAGCTGGGAGAACATCTAGTGATTAATTAAGTTAATTGATATCAGGTCTGTAACATGATTAGCTATTAAAGCTTTGTCTTAGAGAAGCAGAGTCTCTCAGAAGTAAAGATGGGCAGAGGCTCTCCAATCTGTGAAAGACTGCGTAAAAAAATTGTGGAAAACTTTAAAAACAATGTTCCTCAACGTCAAATTGCAAAGGCTTTGCAAATCTCATCATCTACAGTGCATAACATCATCAAAAGATTCAGAGAAACTGGAGAAATCTCTGTGCGTAAGGGACAAGGCCGGAGACCTTTATTGGATGCCCGTGGTCTTCGGGCTCTCAGACGACACTGCATCACTCATCGGCATGATTGTGCCAATGACATTACTAAATGGGCCCAGGAATACTTTCAGAAACCACTGTCGGTGAACACAATCCGCCGTGCCATCAGCAGATGCCAACTAAAGCTCTATCATGCAAAAAGGAAGCCATATGTGATCATGGTGCAGAAGCGCCGTCGTGTCCTGTGGGCCAAGGCTCATTTAAAATGGACTATTTCAAAGTGGAATAGTGTTTTATGGTCAGACGAGTCCAAATTTGACATTCTTGTTGGAAATCACGGACGCCGTGTCCTCCGGTCTAAAGAGGAGGGAGACCTTCCAGCATGTTATCAGCATTCAGTTCAAAAGCCAGCATCTCTGATGGTATGGGGGTGCATAAGTGCATACGGTATGGGCAGCTTGCATGTTTTGGAAGGCTCTGTGAATGCTGAAAGGTATATAAAGGTTTTAGAGCAACATATGCTTCCCTCCAAACAACGTCTATTTCAGGGAAGGCCTTGTTTATTTCAGCAGGACAATGCAAAACCACATACTGCAGCTATAACAACAGCATGGCTTCGTCGTAGAAGAGTCCGGGTGCTAACCTGGCCTGCCTGCAGTCCAGATCTTTCACCTATAGAGAACATTTGGCGCATCATTAAACGAAAAATACGTCAAAGACGACCACGAACTCTTCAGCAGCTGGAAATCTATATAAGGCAAGAATGGGACCAAATTCCAACAGCAAAACTCCAGCAACTCATAGCCTCAATGCCCAGACGTCTTCAAACTGTTTTGAAAAGAAAAGGAGATGCTACACCATGGTAAACATGCCCCGTCCCAACTATTTTGAGACCTGTAGCAGAAATCAAAATTGAAATGAGCTCATTTTGTGCATAAAATTGTAAACTTTCTCAGTTTAAACATTTGCTATGTTATCTATGTTCTATTGTGAATAAAATATTGGCTCATGTGATTTGAAAGTCTTTTAGTTTTCATTTTATTAAAATTTAAAAAACGTCCCAACTTTTCCGGAATTCGGGTTGTATGAATAACTGAACAGTTGCTAGTAGCAACTGACTTCCATAGTATGGAAAATGCAATGGAAGTCAATGGCTACGAACAAATGTTTGCCTATTACTATTCTTCAAAATATCTTCTTTTGTGTTCAACAGAAGAAAGAAATGCATACAGGTTTGGAACAAATTGAGGGTGAGTAAATGAGGATAACACTTTCATTTTTGGGTGAACTATCCCTTAAAAGAAATCTTAAATTTAACACATATGAGTCACCAGCCACCTACATGTACAATCTTTTCATTATCTGTTTTGCTCTGTTGCCCGACCTTCCCCCACTTTGGCTTTGAAGACTTCTTGTTGCAGGGCCGCTTGACAGTGCTTCCTCATGAATCAGGACTAATTGGATCATAACCCCATGAAAGACTGGGTGAGGAGATGTGTGGTGTGATGTGATGGAGGAGGGTGGAAGAGAAAGACGGATGGCAGAGTGGGCGACCGGAGCAGGAGGCAGTGACTGTTCGGCATTACACCACTCCTCTCAAAGTCTGTAAAGATCAGAACGCAGACATTAACTGTGAACAGAATAATCATTTATATTTATATCGGCCTCCAATTACACTATAAGACCCAATCATCAATGATAAAAAAAAATAAAATAAAATTGGTCCTGATAAAAACTTTGTCATGTTTTGCATTTTAAAGGTTTAAATACCTCATATACAATACTTATTTAAAATATGAATTTATATAACATATTTATACATACATTTTTCTACCTATCTAAAATTAACTTACTTAACTTTAAGAGTACAATTTGCTTGTTATTATTTCATGACACCTAATACATTTGTGTGAGGAGATAATTTATGTACACTGTAAAAAAAAACAGCAACATAAAAACAGATAATGTCCTGGCAGAAAATTACAAATACATTTTCCATTAAATTTAAGCACATTTCCTTCAACCCTAAAACAGGACACAATGCAATGTGTAATTCAAAATATAGGTAAAACACCTGTAAAAACCCCAATACAGAACCTAGGTTAATAAATACTGTAAGATATTAAGATATCTATCTAATCTCTGTCTAAAATTAAAATTAAATACATGTAAAAGTATTCTTATTGTTATTTCATACTGAATTTAATTGATCATGAGGCAGGTGAAGTGTTAAAGAGCCCCAAAGCAGCATTTCAATGAGACCCTTAAAAGCTTACTTGGGTATCCACAAGGCCACTCTGAATTCAGCTTGTGTTTTTCTGCTGTATCTGGTCTTTATCTCTAAAAGCCATATGCATTCAGTTAACGTACACATTAGTTCCATAGTGGGAGGGCTTGCCAAATGGGCCGGATTCTTGCCAGGTCCTTGTGGAAGGTATTTTATCAGCAAATTGATCAATGGACGCCTCTCTGTGCCTTTTTTGGGTTGATGTGGGGTGGTGTTCGTCCAGTTGGTTTCAGATTGGAAGGCCTGGTTTCTTTAGGATCAGAAAAGCACCACTTCTTTTGAAATACCCCTACAGATGGGGTGTTGCTAGAATCTGTCAAAATTATTTCTGCTTTATGTTTTCCATGATGCCAGCAGAGCCTGTATAGAACAGGCTCTTTTAAACGACTGTAAAAAGTGTCACTTCATGACTGGAACTGGTGAAGTAAATGCAGCTGAAATTATGAGGTGTCAACTAGCATGAGGTCCCATGAAGTAAACGATTGCAATTACTCCTTCGTATTTAATGCTGACATATTGAAAATGATTTTCAAGCACTTAAAAGTACGAAATCCTGAAATCTTGAAATCTTGAAACTTGAGTTAGCTTTATAACTTTTTATGTTTTTGTAATTTATGTGTTATATTTATGTGTAATTTACCAGATCTCAATCCAGTAGAGCAGCTTTGGGATGTGGTGGCACGGGAGATTCTCATCATGGATGTGCATATATATATATATATATATATATATATTCAGTACATTTGAAAATGTATCCATTAGTTTTATACATTTAAAAAAAGTAGTACTATTCAGCAATGAAATTTGAGCTCTGTTTGGTGTATGATCTATGATCCATATTTCAGTTATTGCAAACAAGTGCTAAATGTTCAAACGGTACAGTCATATAACTCCTTCATTCCTGTCAACTCAAGGCCAGCACAAAGAAAATAGCATTCCACTCCCCAGAATTTTAACAACATGGAAGGGATGAATTCTAATGCAATTTTCACCACTAGTATTGGGCCAACTTAAGCTGTCCTTCACTCTGTGCTTTGGCATGTTAAATGTGTGTGTGTGTGTGTGTGTGTGTGTGTGAGAGAGAGAGAGAGAGAGAGAGAGAGAGAGTGTGTGTGTGTGTGTGTTAGTTAGTGGGAATGTGTATGTGTGCTTAACTATTCAAGTGATCTTTATATGTCTGATTGAAAGTGTTAAAATCCATCAATGGCAGTTCATGTTGATAGCTTTGAACTTTATAGCATTCTTTGCTCTTTTATTTGCTTTCAAACTCCATGACATAACCAGACCAGCAAACCTTTAAAATGATTATGTAGGAAATTAGCAGTGTGTCAGCCACATTAAAAAAGTTAACAGCTTAAGTCATTTGTGGATTAATGCGTATTGAAGACGCGAACCGTTTAAAATGATTCAGTTCGATTTGGTGAACTAGTTCAAAAAGATCCGGTCACATCGAATGATTTGTTCGCGAGCCGGATATCACAAACTGCTTTGTTTTGAACTCTCTCACAACAGACACGGAAGCGAAGACAATGCTGAATAAAGTAGTAGTTTTTGCTTTTTTTTTTTTGGACCAAAATGTATTTTCAATGCTTCAAAAAATTCATCCTCTGATGTCACATGGACTAATTTGAAAAATCTAAATATCTAAAATATCTTAAACTGTGTTCCGAAGATGAACGGAGGTCTTACGGGTTTGGAACGACATGAGGGTGGGTCATAAATGACATAATTTTCCTTTTTGGGTGAACTAACCCTTTAAGTCTACCGCTCTCTAATTTATTTCTTTAAAATGTCTGTTTGTACCTTGTATCACACAGCCAAAGTGTTATTCCACACTGAATATAGTTTCTACACATATTTTTTCAGACACAAGCTGGTATAGAAATATGCGCTTTGCCTTGCAGTAGTGGACAGCAGGAACAATCCAGAAGTCACAACGACAGTCGGTTATGGAGAGACTTGCGTCTTCTTATTGGTTCTTGGCCAGGAATGAACAAAGTTATTTCACCTTCTTATTATGTTGCGATAATTAGACACCAATCCAGGACCAAGAGATGGAAAAATGTTCTCAGCCCTCCTCCTCCTCCTCTTCAATGGACAGTATAATGTTTTTTCAAAATAACCTTTTTCCATCATTCATGTTTATTTTAGGCTTACATGAATGGAAGGCTTTAATATCAAGGCTTTGTTCATAACCATGCTGTTTTGGCATGCCTTCAGAGAGTCGCTCATGCAGCTACTTTACTGAGGCTCTGTAGCCATAATGATTTGTGTCTGAATGGCAAATCCATAATGTGGGGCAGCACAAGATGATTGGTCCTCTGTGCTGGCTTCTGCTCTCTACAGTCTTATCTGATGTGGATTTCTACAGAGCTTTTCATAATTTACTCTGCTGATTTCCTCAAGTAGGACTGTTGGCATTTGAAGCGTGTTTTTAAGTACAGAATAGTTTGTGTGCTCAGATCGTCGTATATGTTTATACTGCAATATATTTCAATTGTCCCAACCCTAACATATCTATTAAAAAACATGGTACATGGAATGAGGAACATATATAGGAAAATAATCAGTAGAAAAGGTTGACTGTAAATGAAAGCCTGAACTGATTTCTGATTATTAATTACAACTGACTTATAAGTTGGCCAAAACAATGTTTGGATATGTTCGGTTTTCCTGTTTCCTTGTTTATGTGACAACTATTGAGACATGTTGTAACATAAATTGTTTACTGAACTGTTCCTTTTACTTCCTGGGAAATTTTTGTTTTTTAAATGTCCAAAATCTCAAAGCAAGATATAGAAATTGACTTTCGAAAAATTTGCCAAACTTGAGTAAAAAGTGTGAAAGCTACTGTTTTCTGGTCACCCTGGATTTATTCAATCAGTACAAGTTACTAATTACTTTTTAGCTGGCGATAATTACCAAAAATATTCAAATCAAAGATCTATGTGGATGGATAATAGCAACTTTGAACAAAACCCACTTTTATCTTATTGACAAAGTATGTTAATTAGCGGTCATGATACAGGGATTTCTAACTTCAATACCTTGGTTGGATAGGAGCGGTTAAAGGGGTCCTATTATGCTCTTTTACAATGTCTTGAATTTGTTTTGTGGTGTACTAGAACATGTTCTCATGCTTGGTGGTTCGAAAAACACATTATTTTTCACATAATTTACATTATTACAATACCTTTCTCCCCAGCTTGGTACAAATGTCTCGATTAGTTCTGGGTTTGATGAAGACCTGCCTTCCGAAAAAACAAAATGTGTTGTGATAGATTAGCTGTGATTGGTGAACAGCTCAGATGGTGTTTCAGTACTGACCGCCCCTTGTCAAAGCAGCAAGTTCCCTCTGATAAGGATGGCATCAATATTGCCATATCAATTTGATATTGTTTTGGAAAATAATGCTGTAGTCCAAACAAGCGGTTTATTGTAGTTCTTGAAAAGGGATTTTTAAAAAATGAAATATCTCCCTTTTTGAGTGGACTTTGAGATTTATAACTTTGAAGATCTTTGTTATGCCCAAACACTACACACTGACTAAAAAAAAGCATAAAAGGACCCCATTAAAAATATCTGCTTGTTACGTCTGACATCATCTTTCACCACTTCTGGGACCTGATGCACTGCCAGACACCCCTCAAAAAACAACAAACTCATTCAGCTAAAATATTAGTGTCGGAAACACTGTGAGCATGGAGACTGTAGTGTGCACAGCAAATTACGCTTAGCTTAAATACGTAATATTAATGAAATAGTGTTAATAAATGGCTGCTGAGATAGTATTCTTAAGTGAAATGAGTAGAGGCTTGGACCCGGAAACAGCAGTCCTAACATCATGACTTAACAAGAGGATTCTCCCAAGCCATCAAACTGACTTCATCAAAGCAAGAACAAGAGCCGGAAGCGACGGCAGACAATTTTTTCCCCAGTGTATTGACTTGCATGGTTCAACTATTTGCTTTAAGACTAGTACTGTGCACTAAAACAGCAAGTAGGGTTATTTTTGATTTCATGATGTACAATCATTTTCAATACCATTGGCAAAACTACCACATACTGTATACTGCCATATACCTATATAATTTTTTTTTGTCCATCCATTTTTTTCAAGGCACTCATTCTTTCAAGCTTTGAAATTGGTTTAATCCAAGTCTTCTAAAAAGATACATTCACCTTATAGGATGAATATATTTTACATAGGCTTTTATTTACACATATAAATATTATGCCCCCAATTGCCATTACAAAAATCTCAATCTTAAACATTTGCTCATTCTTGTGTATTTGTGTCGTTAAAATAGGGTAACTTACAGCACAAGGAAGCTTGATTTCAAATTTGATTTCAAACTGAATTTAATTTACAAAAAAAAAAAAAAAAAGACAAGTACACAGTCAGTAATAAAATTATAAAACAAATGACCTCAATTCAGTTTGAGGTATATGAAATATGACCACACTGAATTTTTACAAGCAAAGATTTAAGAGCCATATACTATTTATGTAGATAAATGGAACATCAGATGGCTTTGACCTGTAATGACTGTGAAATGTAGTGATGCAGTAGACAGACTAGGATATTTATATGTACAAATCAGACAAATATCCCATTCCAAAACATTTCTAGCATAAATTTACATGGTAAAGAAATTAAAGTTACATCTTTGTTTAAAGACTTTCTGGTGCATTTCACTTACAACCAATAAAATTTCTAGAAGGATTTTCATCGGTCAGGTGTGGATCTATTCTGAATGTTTGATAACTTTTGACAAAATTTAATCCAGGATCAAAGAGAAATAATTTCTACTTTAAAAGCATGGAGAGATCGGGATTACACACAGTCTGCAACCAAGTAGTTCATTTGTATAAGTTAGGCCTATTTTAGAGCTTGCCTCCAGTTTTCTGCGATTACACAGCATTCTCATGTTACAATAAAGCGCTCGAGTAATGGAACCGTGTCAGATATTTCAGTATCGGTATCAAAATATAGATATTTATGATAACACTACCATGTAGTTTGTTTCTCCAAGCTCTGAGTACATAAATGAATAAAGGTGAGGGCCCTCCTCTAATCAGCAGCCTTCAAATTCTTCATTCCACAAAAGGTCCAGGTCTGAGCCCGAACAACATAGGGGTCCTGCTACTTAGGAAGATTTATGTAAACACGCTAAGCTCTGTGTTCTTTCTGAAATCCATATGGTGGTAAGTGTGCACATTGAACACTTTGCGCACTTTCTAAAATCCACATAAGTGGTAAGAGTGCACACAAGACTCTGCACACTTTCTGAAATCCTATACATCAAGGGTTATGCCCTCAGCTTCATTTCCTTTCTTCAAGTTGGTTAGACCTTGGACTCCACTCAACCAGTGTGTCTTTATTAATACACTTCAAGCATCGCTTCCCTCAACATGCAGAGTTATTGTGAGCATGGTGCTTCCCGTTAAGTGCCCGAGTTCTCTCCCCTTCTGAGGAGTTGAATTCCTTGCTGTTCCAGCTTTGGGACAAGCGGTAGGTCGAGTTCCTCTCTCGTTTGAGAGTTGGGTGTTTGCCCTTCCCCTCAGCTAGATATTTACTGCTAGCCGCTCCAGCATTATTGCCATTGATCGAGTTGATGAGTCTCAAACATATTGTTTTTGTGATGCACCATTCCATCTAATGGAGTGCCACGAGAGCCCCATAGAACAGTATCTTAAAATCCATATTATGGTAAGTGCACACGTGAAGTCTTTGCGCACTTTCTAAAATCCACACTGTGGTAAGTTTGCACGCTAGTTCTCTGTCTTAAATCCTATATGGGGAGGGCTTTGCACGGTTGCTTCATGTCCTTTCTTGAGCCCCGTTCATCCTGGGTGCCACTCCACCTATGTATCCTCAGGATACCTATTTAAACAGGGTGTTTCAACTAGGGATCTATTGAGACAGTTGCTTCAGCAAGCTTATACAAGAGCAAGCAGTAGCCCCTGTGTGACAGGCCAAGACTTAGCATATTGTTAGGCTCTTGGTCGTATCCCTTTAAAGGAATCTATCTGAATTCCAAGCCTTGAGCATTACCCCGGGCCCAGGAGTCTGGCCCTAACAGGTTAGTTTGGGTATGTAGCCTAGGCCTTTGGCCATAAGAGATAATATCACAGACTCACAACAAGGCGTTCCCCATAGCGACCCCTAGAGGACACAGTGTCTCGTTCCCTACTCAGGGAACCATGGTTACATTCATAGCCTGAGACGTTTTTAAATATGAAAAAAAAACTGAAGGTTCAGCATGGGGGCATTAAAGTGTGTAAGAAGAATTTGTGTGGTTTATTTGAATAAAGTATTTGTTTAGTTCCCCACTGCATAATGAGTATTTGATTGAAATATTTTCAGTGCACATAACTGATATAATTTATGGATATCTGCATAAATTGGTCAGAAAATTTGATCAAACTCAAGTGAGAGCAAATTTTCTCAGTTTGTTTCTTCATCTGAAGAGATTTAGAGAAATTAAGAATTGCATCAGTTGCTCACCAAAGGATCCTCCACGCTGAATGGGTACTGTCAGAATGACAAACCCAAGGCCATCAAAGATTTTTTTTCCTATTAACATATTACATTAGAGTAGTATCACTTACTCATCAATGGGTCCTCTACAGTGAATGGGTGCCACTAGAATCAGTCCGAACAGCTGTTAATAACATCACAGTAATCCACAAGTAATCCAAATGACTCATGATCCATACAAGAGATCCACACATCAATTAATGTCTTGTGATCTATTACAAATGCACAGCTAGTGGATTACGTACAGTACTTGAAGATTTGTGTCATGTTTTTAGCAGCTGTTTGGATTCTAGTGGCAACTATTCATTGTAACGGATCCACTGGTGAGCAAGTGATACAAATCTAATGTAATATGTTAAGATGAAAAACAAATCTTGGATTGCCTTCAGAGTAAATTTCAGAAGATTTTCATTTTTGTGTGAACTATTACTTTAACAAATGACACACAGTTCTGTCTTTCACTGAACACACCATTAGTAAGCATTAGGTAAATTCATATGGGTGCATAATTTTGCAGGCTGATGAAAAATATGTGCCTGTGGCAAAATGTCTGCAAAATAGATATTCACAGTTTAAAGATGTTATAATGATGATGTTCTAATATTTACAATTTACACAAAAATAATTTCACCAGAATTCAGATTATCAACAGATTTCCAAAAAATAATTATACTTGTAAAACAAACACACCTGATTTCCTTTGTTACATTCGACTCCTCTCCTTCCTTTTCCCTTTCTATTTCACTCTCTTCAGCTCTCCCCAGATCTATGGCCTTGTGAACAGGGTGATTATCACCTGTTTGACCCTGAGGTCAATCGGGGCTTTGAGAGGTGGAGAATGAATAATACAATTCTATAAAGTCAGACTAGTAGAATACAGATGAAATGCATCACACATAAGCTTCTCACCATGAGGCAAGCATCATGCACAACTTAACAACATCCACTATTTTATAAAATGAAGAAATGCATGCTGGCCAGAGCCATTTACTCCTCAAGGGTTTATTACCGATATCGTTTGTAAAACCCAAACTCCCTGCAAATTTTTTTTTTTATTGTGACAGCAGAATTTGGTAATGCAAACTGCATCTTTATAGCATTTACTTTTATTAACTGGGTTAATACTGACATCACTTAATGTCAGCGTCAAAAGATTGGCAGTCCAAATCAGGGTAGATTTTCATAAATCCTGATGTATGTCCTGAAAATTCACATATTTTTTCAGGGCTATTTAGTGAGTAAAATTACTCTGTATCCACTGGCTATGGCAGCATCAGATTTTTAAGCTAGCTGACAATATGAAACATATTTAGCCCTATACTGTAGGAGCTTGTTAAAGTTTATGAGGAGAAGATTAACGTTCACGACAATCCTAGCCATTAGCCTTTAGTTATAAGATCTAGTATGATACCTGCAATATAATGAACTGATATCATTGGTTCAATCTACATTTTCAGTTCTGTGAGATGTAGTCCACGTTAGCCATGCCAGCACTGAAAAAGAGGCATGTGCTTCAGGTAATTTCCTCACAGTTTCTTTCAGGCGCTCCACAACTGCAAACCCTCAGGCTTTGGCACTGCAAGACAAGGAACATGTTTCTCATTATCAACAAAAGCAAAACCGAGAAACCATATGTCAAAACAAGCAGGCTTTTTGTTCGTCTAAACAGTTTTGACAATGCAACCACGACAAATGGAGGAGAAAAGAGGAGGGAACTGTTAATCAAGATAAATGCGCTGTATAGAGCTAAAAGAGGTCCAGCATTGCTTTTTAAGAGAACTGAATTACTCTGCACTGAGATTTATGGCTTTTATGGTGGATCCGAAATAACCCATTTTACTTTTACAAAAATAGTTCTTATTTGATTGCTGAAATGTTGAGGGTTTCGGCAAGCATTAAATATATTAAATTAATGCTGCAAAAAAAAAAAAAAAAAAAAAACTTGTTTGAAGAGCCATCTGCTGAAAATAAGTGTCTTTTTTCCTCTTTTTTAACTTTTGAAATGTCATAAAGCAGCCAGTTACATTAATTTAAAGTCTAATAACCATCCCCCAATCTCTAAGCAAATATCAATTTATATATATTTTTTTATTTTGGTTATACAGTGCAATTTATATTCTGTCATTATATACTGATATTCACTGAATTAATAAAAAAATTAAACAATATATTTATACCAAATAAGAATTTATGCCATAGGAAAAGACCATTACAACTGTTTGCGAAAGCTTACTGTATATCTATATTTTTACTGTGTATATGTGTCTCAGATTTTTTTCTTTTAATGGAATGGCATTCAGTAAACTACAGTGATTTGATTTTGAAGCAAAATGTTCACAATTTCTCACCTGTCAAGCGGCTTATACAGCCAAACAAATGTCTTGAATGGAACAGGAGGCCCAAAAAGCGATTGACACAAGTGCATACGAACGTTGGTAAACCTTTTCATCCCTGTAAAGAACTGAGAGTTGCAAATGCTTGAAAACAGATGCCTAATTTGTGTTGCTTCAGTTCAACAGATGAAATATACTGAATGACACTGGTTATGGCGAAGAGTCGTGGTTGAATTTTAACCCCATTTCAGCCTTGCACCAGACCCGAGACACTAAGCTTTTATAGACCTTCAATCTCTACACATTGCTTTTAGTCCTTCCATCTGCCCACACACTTTAACCACGAACAACAGGGACAAGAGTTGGGCTTTCATTTCTCCCCTTCCTGTCAGTGCTACACAACAAGCTGGCAAAACTAAAAGGCAAAAAGTTGCACTGGAAAATAGTTGACTGCTTGGCAAATAAACAGGTGAATAAGGTTGCAGAGCCCATAAAATAAATTGACGAGGCTAAGTAGTGTTTTGCTTTTCTGTTGCTCTGCTCCTGGTTTTTGATGAAGTATACATTTGTACATCTGTGCATGATAATAACCTGCAGGATGTGTTAACACCTAGCCAGTCATGGCTATAAATATGCATTTAAAGTAGCTGAAGATGGTTAAGTGGATGATATATTTATTACCCGATGCCCAGTGAGTTGTGACAGGCATTGCTTTTTATTTAGTTTTTTTCCCCCCGCTTTATGGCTGTCTGTTAAGTTTATATTTTCCTTTGCTCTATGGCTAATCAATAGTCACATATTGAAAGCATAGATCTTAGGAATAACTCTCTGAATCTCGCTAGCAAATGGGAATGTGTAACAAATTTCATTACCACTTTCAGTAATGAAAACAGCAAGGTAGTTGATTCAGGGATGTGAGTAGTTCATCAGGATGTGTGTGTGTGTGTGTGAGAGAGAGAGAGAGAGAGAGAGAGAGAGAGAGAAGTGAGATTTAAGCTCTGCTGATGATAAACAGTGGTGAGTATAAGTGTATTTTGAAAGAAAAAGGCAGTCAGGCAGCAGCACTGGGATGGCTTTGGGGCTGGGAGACAAATTTATTTACTTAAGCTATGTGTGTATATTTGGCTCCGTCAGATTGTTCTCTCTGAGGTAGTGGGCCGGCGGTGACCCTATGTGAGGGGGTTAGCCTGCTGCTGCTACAGGGCCCTGCGGATAAGACAGGGCTACCCTGACACTGCCCAATGAGGAGCAACCCAGAGAAAGACAACAAACATTCCCTAACACCTTCATGCTGTGACCAATTTGAAACCCAGAAGCAGACTCCTGACTACAATGGATATTGACCACAGATGCACCGGAGGGACACATAAAACAATAGGCATTTGTAGTATTATTATTATTATATTTTTTGGGGGGGTGGGGGATGCTTTATATTGCATAAAAGCTCAACTTTTTTTTTTTAGATACTGTGAAAGTACAGTGATGGTGTCAGATTATAAAACTGATTGATTAGCATATTAATTTACCATAAATTTAAAAGTAATTACTGCCAGTACCGTGGTACAGTGATGACCTCACATTGTAATACTACAGGTTTGGTACTTGGAAATATGTCATGGCACTTAAATTTATACACCATGACATTTACTGACTTACTAACTGGAGTACTTCAAAGAATACCGTGGTACTTCTATAGTACACATCCAAAAAGCGATGGTAATATCATTAGTATGATTTATATCACACTCCTAGGAACTTCAATACTGTATACAGGTTACAGATAAGAATTATTTGCTTTAAAGAAATGTAGTAGAAGCAAAATAATAAAATAAAAAAATGTATAGAAGTATATTTTATAATCACAAATTTTTTTTTATTTTTTTAGTTTAGTGATTTTTAAAGATTTTTTTTTAAATACGTCTCTTATGCTCACCAAGTCTGCATTTATTTTATCAAATGTACAGTAAAAACAGCAGTATTGTAAAATATTATTACAATTTAAAATAACAGATTTCAGTTTTTCTTAAAATATAATTTATTCTTGTAATGACAAGAATAAATAAAAAAAAAAAATCAAATTTTGGTTGAACATGCAGTTAATGAGATGAACTACATCCATAGTAACTCTGCTAGGACACCTGTATGAACCTGATAGCAAATGACTGTTAACCCACTAAAATCATATTGAGACCAGATGATTACCATATAACCATATACTTCAGTACCATTAGTAACCTATATATTAGGAAATATATATATATATATATATATATATATATATATATATATTTTTTTTTTTTTTTTTACTGTTAACTTGATATTTTGTTTTCTGATGCAGTGCAATTCATACATTGTAAGTGCTAAAGTGTCTAGATTCTTAAGTGTCTAAATGTCATTTATATATATATATATAGAGAGAGAGAGCGAGAGCGAGAGAGAGAGAGAGAGAGAGAGAGAGAGAGGGGGGAAAAAAACTTTAAAGGAAAAATATATAGGAAACGCATTATAAATACATTCTGAGTTGCACTAGTTTACAATGGCACACAGCTGCAAAGGTAGTGAAAGCTCTTCAGCATCTGTTTGCAAATGCTGTTACACATCGCCTCTCAACCTTCCTGTCATGCATTTGTCTTGCGCCTATTAATATGATAAAAACTGCTGCGATGATTTTATTAATACATCCAAATGGAACGCTGCAAACCTGTTGCCCATATGTTACATATATGCAGACTGCATCATCAAATCAAAACCAGCAGCTGCTGTGACTGTTAAACAGTGAACTGAATAGTAGTACAGTTGTCTACGCTGGATAGGATAATATGTTTATTATACTGGCAATGGAGTGCCATTGCCAGGAAATACATAATATATACAGCAATGTATAGGAAAATATTACTCATCCCTTGTGTGGTGTGATCCTCACAGGTAATGGATCCAACACATGGTTTTGGACACACTCCTGCGTCCCTTCATCAGTGAGAGCGATGAACCCCTGACTGTAAGTGCATTATAGACCTGACTCTCTGGCTATAGTCCTGCCTTTAAAGATACTGTATTTAGTCCATTCAGAAGGGTTTTTCTTTCCTCCCTAAACTGAATGTCGCTCATTTATTTCAGCTGCTCTCTTATTAGGAAACATAGGAACTGCCAATAAGCAATGTGATTAGGCTCAGTCGAACCTGAAAGATTGTTATTTTTGCATCCGTGCCAGGGTATAAAAGCACACCTTGTACATTCTCTGAAATGCTGGAGCTCAGCGTCTCTGACAAAAGAAAAAATGTTGTGCGGTGTTGCTTACAGTGTGTTGTAGCTACTGTTCGATTTGAATGATTTGGGCTTTCCACCACCGCCGGAACCTAGAACTTCACAAAGTGTATTAATTCACATCGTGTCAATTTTGTTTTCACACATTGGCTTTATCGTGTACTGGAAGTTTTTGTTTTCACATTTAAGGCCTTTGTTGCATTATTTTAGATTGAAAATTAATTAAGCTTTCTAAGGTTTTCCACTTAGCTGCCGCAAACATTTTAAGAGGTGATATATTATAATATGTCAAAAAAATAAAATCCATCGTTCATGCAAAGGACTGGTTAAAAAAATTACTCATCTTAGGTCTCGGTGAATTGCTTTTCTGATGAGAAAAAATAAAGCTAGAGAAAGTGCAAGCCCCATGAATCAAAAACACATGAATGAATCAACTATTTATTACAATCACAATTTAGGGGGCTGATTGCAATCAGATGATATTGTATACATTTCAGTTGATTGCTTTATATGCATCATTCCAGTTCCATGTTCTCTCTCTCTCAGGCTTAGAGCCTATATGCGGTAGAGAGCCTGTCATGATGTTTAACGTACATTAGTCATTATAGTGCACAATCATTTTTTTGTGCTATTATAACGCTGTGGAGAAATGGCTACATAAGAGAGAAGTTAGTGGATGTTCTGCATTCAACAACAAATTAGAGGGCTTTAACACTGGCCTCGTTTGCTGCGGTCCAAGCCCAAGCGCGATTATTCCCGGCGCCGCCCGCAGCGTTGGTCTGCTTTCACACTCAATAGTTGATTCGAACCCAGTTGAGTTTGCAGTCATCTTACATCATCGCAAGCACACACGGAAAACGCATGGAGAACACAACGCCGCTGAGCATAGTTGTAATTATTTTGTTATTATGGTGCTATTATGCACAGGATAATAATTAATTTTAATTATTTTAATTATCAAATTTTAAATAATTTAATTTTGACTTTTAGGAGTGTGTGGAATCAACCTCGGCCCTCTCGTGTGTTGAGGAAATTATATGATATCGACAGTGTTACGCATGCGCGGGATACTTTACTTCCTGAACAAGTGCACACCCGAATCCGTGTTGCTTACACATTCATGCGAACCACGCCACAGCTCGGGAGCAACCAAACTCAGACCACCTTCTCCAGGTAGTCTCGGGTTCGGTTCCCCAGTGCGCACCAGGGTCCGATGACAGCATTCACATTAGCGATTTTTCATGCGAACTGTGCCCCGTTCCGCACTAAACTGCCAGTGTGAAAGCCCCCTTAATCATGAATAAATTACCTATTAAATTAATCTTAAAGTCTGGAAAAAGTAAATTAACAGAGCCACCAATTTTTCACCTTCACCTTCCTCCTTTATGTAACATACTATACATATATAGACTTTTCTACTGTACTTCATGAAGGACTGCCATTGATCCCCAAATAACACTAGCCATAACATCAGCACTGGCACTTTTGGTTTGATTTTCCATGCTTTAAAGTATTCTCTCAAAGACTTGTGTGTTTGTAAGGTTTTACTTACATTATGTGGACAAAATGTCCCCACAAGGAGAGTAAAAGCTGAAATCGAATACATTGTAGTTCCCATGAGCAAAACAGTTTAATAAATGCAAAAATATCCATCCAACCATCCACACATATAAACACTGAACAAAATTATAAATGCAACACTTTTGTTTTTCCCCCCATTTTTCATGAGCTAAAATCAAAGATCTAAGACTTTTTCTATGTACACAAAAGGCCTATTTCTCTCAAGTATTGTTCACACGACTGTCTAAATCTGTGTTAGTGAGCACTTCTCCTTTGCCGAGATAATCCATAAGTAGAAGTGCCTTTTGTGTACATAGAAAAAGTCTTAGATCTTTGAGTTTAGCTCATGAAAAAAGGGGGCAAAACAAAAGTATTGTTTATAATTTTGTTCAGTGTACATACAATACATATGTGTGTATATATGTATTATATAAATGTGAAATGGGTGTTTGTTGAAGGTAAGGAAAAGGAAATAGAAATTGAGAAAAAGAGATTTAAATAATCTGTATCAAATAAATAAATAAATAAATAAATATAATCAGCATGTGTGTGTTTGTGTGTTCAGCAGGTTGCATTAGGAGAAGGTGACATGTGGAGCCTGGTTTTGTGGAACCTGTTGAGGCAGAAAATATGTCCTGATTTTTTACAGTAGCATTACATGTTCATAATTCAACAAAACAGTAGGAAAACATTACTGTGACAGTATGAAAAATGTAATAAAGAATTAGCATAATTTCCCTGCAGCTATACGCTTCCCTCAGAAGACCCCTGAAGCTATTATGTGATGTATTTTGAAAAGATTTCTGCTTAGTACAATCCATGTGATTATTTATTTTGACTAGATCAGACGATGATAACTGCGTTTATTGTTTTATATTCCTCTAGCTGTCATTATGAAAGATCTGCCATTCACTTCGGGAAACTGCATTTGTTATTAATCTAGTTTGGTTCATTCAGGAACATAATGCTTATGATGCACTGCTATAATCACTGTCAATTCTAACTCGCTTCATTTAATCTGGGGTCAATATGCCTTTCTATGAAGTACTAAGTGATAGAAGAAAATATATACAGTAGACATTGATGTTTAATAAAAATAGCAGAGCAACGATTTGTCCACATGGGGGTGCTATAAATATTCCATAGTATCATAATCTCTGTAGTGTGAGAAATGCAGTCAGACAGACACTGTCTCCAGTAACTACAGTTCTGGGGGTCAGTATATCTGAACAGATGGGTCATGCCTTACTGACTCTTGAGCTGGTAATCTAAGCAGACAGAAGCACAGCAGGCCCGGACCAACTAGTAGACTATTTGTTCATTGGAAGTGTTGCTAACCCTCTTGGAGGCTATTTGATGTGGAGAAAAAATTATTATTGGTTGGTTAGGTATTATTTCTTTTGGCTGTCAGCTGTTCTTATAATATTTGGTTAAAGCTGAGTTGGTCTAAAGTTAACTGTCTATTGAAGACCACATATTTAAGATAAACATTGGAGAGGGACTTTTTTTAAAATCCCTGCCTAGAATTAATCAGATTTTTTAGCAAATGAAACTAAATTAGCCATTGGCATTGTCATTTTGTGGACAATTAAACAGAATGGAACAGTGTTTGAGCAGAATTCCTCTGGGTTTTTGTTGCACACAGAATCTTACTGTCTGTGTTTCGCTAACCCCCCTTTTTTAGAAGAACCAAAATAGAATTTTCCTTCAGTTCTCCATCCCAAGTTTCCTGAGGCAAAGTCTCTCTCTCTCTCTAGATGTCAAGTAGAGAGATTTATAAGCACGTTTTTCTCTTTTCACGCTGGGTACTGTAAGATGTGTCACTAAATAACTTACCATGTCAAAGATGCAGACAAGACTATTTCATTCAGAGTTTTACTTGCCGTTTCATCTTTGAGTGTGTGTGCACATGAGAGAAATGGTATCAACGAGGAAAATACCTTTCAATCGGCGACTAGAACCCATCATCTCCGGATTTATCCACACAAAGCTTTTTGAAATGTAGCTTTTTTATTTTTCCAAGTCTGCTATGCTCAGGGCTGTCACGACTAGTCTTACTGTATGTCACTGACACATCCAGATGAAGAGATTACATTCAACAGAGGGGACCCTGAGGGAGTTTTCCAATCTTTACTGTCATTAGGGAACACATGAGGAGACAAGCTGTATTACAGTAGCTCAAGCTCACCCATTGGATCATAACAACTCTCATGCATTTCGATATAAGAGATCTGGCCCATTAAAGGAAGTGCTGGTCATTTGCACAGGAAGAGAGGTGATGTCATTGCTCTACCACGCATAAAGATTTACAGTGGTTGGATCGCAGCCCAAATATGGGTCCCATGCATGTCTGTTCTGATGGGTCCTGGAGAGCAAGGAAAAACTATTTTAAATACATTTCCCCCATGTCTTTTTTATATGATTCTTTTATCATCAATTTATTTATTTATTTTTTTAATTTTTAAATTAAACTCTATTAAAGTTCTAAAGATTACTTTTGTACTGTAGCCACATAGATCTTATTTATCCAATAATTTTTTCTTGGTGTGATTGAGCCATGTTTGCAGAGAAGGGACACGTACTGTATCGTGAGGATATCTGCAAACAAATATAATTGCTTCATCATTTGCCTTGTAAGCTCGCCATTTTTGGCTTTCCTGTGCTTATTATTTAATGTTTGAAATAATCAAATTGAAGAAACGTGTGGAGTTGAGTAGATCGCTGAAAAAAAAAATGAAATTATGGAGTAATGTGCTTGCAAAATTGAATCATGCTGTCGTAGAAACAAGGATTTAGGATGTTTAGAAAGGAACAATTATTGTTTGCTGTAATGGATTTGCCAAAATAGTAGACTGCTGTTGTAAAGAGTGAACTAGACAAAGCAAAGTATTTTACCTCACAGGAATGTTTCATCATGGCATGAACAGCACATATAGCTGCAAGAGACAAGGATTGTGTAATCAAATCTTGTACTTCATATTTTTACAGTCAAGGACAACTGTATCAAAAAATAATTACTAATAATAATAATGCTAATGAATATAATGCAAAAAGTTGAGCTATACATGCCCAACTATAATCTAAAAGATTTTCATCAATCTTCCATCTATAGTGTTCTCAAACACTATTTCATACACTCAAACCTTTCTGTTAAAATACAACAGTACAATATCATTGTTGATATGTTCCTTATGCTCTCAGATTAATTTCTTCTTTTGCATACATCTCATTAGCATCATTGACTGGAGAATATCATTTGTTATGCCTTAGCTGTCCGTCCTTGAGGGACTATTTCTATGTTTGTCTTTTCATTTTATCACTATTAGCTCTAAGCTCTTAGGGTGCATTCAGTAGCTGGAAGCGGTTTTAGAGTTCTGCCCATGGGCACTGTGATGCACGGCCAGGCTTTTGGAACTGTTTTTGTAAGTCTAAGACATTACAAAAGCACACTCGTGATATGTGATTCTTTGCCCCCCCCCCCAAAAAAAAGACAGTGTGGAAGATTTAAAAAATGTTCTCTGATTAAAAAGTAAAAGGTAATTAATCATTTTTAATTGCTTCTATCTCTCTGTTGAAATGTCATATTTTAAAATTCCAAATGATTTCTTATAATTGACTTTATATCTCATAATAGTGAGAGGTGTGTTTGTTAAGATTGTTTTTATTTAGCATTTCAAACTTTTTAATTTATGTTTTTATTTATTTTTAACTCTAGTATGGAAACAGGTTCCATACTAGAAAATCGAATTTCATTCCATCAGATACAAAGTATTGTCAAATTCCAAATGCCATTTATTTGGGACAAATAATACACTACATCTCTTGTGCTCACCAAGGTTGCTTTTTTTGTCAAAAACAGTAACAATGTCAAATATTATTAATATGTAATTTATTGATGGCAAAGCTGAATTTTCAAATCTTTCAGAAATGCTCATAATATGCTCATTTTGGGCTCAAGATTAATTTCCTATTATTATCGATGCTGAAAACCATGATACATTTGTTTCAGGATTCTTTGATGAACAGAAAGTTCAAAAGAACAGCATTTACTAAAAATATAGTTTTGTTGCACTAATGTAAAAAGCCTTCATAAACATTTCAAGCTAAATATTTCATTAATATTAAGCAAAAAGAAGTGCATTAGATTTGATAAAAAAGGGACATTCTAGTTGTTCAACTTTTACTTGTCTCATGTTGATGTGATAAACTAATGATAAACTACACCTGTGGTTATTCTGCAGGAGGAGAACTCACTTCTTACATCCACTAAAAATCACCCACCACTTGATTAATAATAATAGTAATAATAATGTGTGTGTGTGTGTGTGTGTGTGTGTGGATATAAAAGTGATGCAGTGATGCTTATACATTTTTACATTGTGTCTAAAGAATATTTTGAGACCAGCGCATATGCTTCAGGTGTCTATATGTGTCATATAATACTGTCATTGAAGCTCTTGAGCTCCTTGACTGTTTCTGGCAGACAGTGCCCAGTGGTTTGTCTATCTCTGTCTCTGATGTTATAAGTACATAGATGTTTGTGTGTATTTACGGTGCAAGTAACCACGATTGTTGAAATCTACAGGCTGTCCGTGGTAAGTCAGCTGGGGTGAGTGAGATGAAAGCCGTGTGGCCGTGTAGTCCGAGCCCTCATGTTTTCAGTCCTCATATGAGTAAAATCAGCACATAAACAAATTAGTGTTTGAGCAACGGCTTTCTACTCTGTCTGATTCCTCTGTTGCCTGTAGGCCCAGCCCAGTTGGTCACAGTTAAAAGGCAGCCTGAAGAAGCTGAGTGCGACTTTTGGCCGTCTGCTGCTCCAAAATGAGATTGAAGAAAGAGATGAATTTTGCATAGTGGGTGTAACATATCCTTTTCCCTTCTCTATTTCTTTGCTCTCCCTCTTGCTATCATACGTGACCTGGCAGACAATAGATAGAATAGAAACATCAACATTAAAAAGTGAAGCTGGTTGGATGAGGGAAGAAAGCGTAAGAGAAAGAAAGTGTTAGGGTGGAGGAAGAGAAAAAGGGTTGTGTCTCCATCGGGTGCAGTCTTGGAAGACCGAGCTCAGTGTGACTGATGAGATATGTGCCATCCCTGACACCCCCGCTGTCTGGCACTGGGAGGGAGAGCGGCTGGGAGGAGACGTTTATGGGAAAGGCAGATCATCCAGTTCTGATGTGCTCGTGCCAGACGCATGGTAAATCTCTCTCTGGAGACTCACAGCAGCCAGAATCCACCAGCTGTGCCCACACTGACACCGTCTGTAATGTAACACATTCTTCTTTCTCTCGTGCACACCTAATTTGGGCACTGAATAATCATCTGCTGAGACAACGTTATATGATTTATATGATCTCTTCTGTTAGTGTTCACATGGCCATGGGATTCTTCTTTACCTCACACACATCAACAACTGTTTCATATCATGTAGACTTGTATCATGTTGGCATGAAACAGGTTTAGCATCTTTGCAGTTTTTTATTGCATGGTTTTTATAAACCCAAATCAATTTAGAAGTTGCATGGAACATTTATTTAGATTTTTAAAAATTCATTCGACACACTACAAAACTACTTGAATGAACTAATGTTTGATAAACATTGCTAAACTATATATATATATATATATATATATATATATATATATATATATATATACTGTATGTGTGTGTTTGTGTATATATATATATATATATATATATATATATATATATATATATATATATATATTTCTTAACATAAAATGCAATATTGCAAAGTTTGTCATGTCGTGTAGATGTCAACTATCCAAATACATGGGTGAATAAAATATTTTTTACGTGTGTGCATGAATCCGTATTTCTCACATAAGTATATACTTTCTTATACAGAAGGACACCCTGTTTTCGTAATTATATCATTTTTGTAAATATACGATATAGTAGACATGATATAACAAGCCTCGTTCTCGCTTTTGGTTAGTATATTTCTTCAGTTAATGTTATACATATCTAGTATATTATCTTCATTCTGTTTATTCTTTGTGATTAATGTAGTTGAACACTGAAATGAATCTTTTTAACTCCTATTTTATTTTCTCTTTGCTCTCTCTAGCTTGTAATCAGTTATAAACACTCGCTTTTCTACCATAAGCCAGCTAACAAGAAAACTTTAATGAACAGATTTAATGAACACAGAATATTTTAAGTTTTAGCAACTTATATAATACCCTTTGCAAAGTTGTTCTTGAATCTAAAGAAACCTTAGAAGAACCTTCATTTTTAGGAGTGAGATACCATTAGCTATGAAAAATTTATTACAAAAACGCTCCTAATCAGATGCTCTTGATCTAACAATTCTGTACTCTAATAAAAAAAAAAGTATGTGTTAGGAAAGACTGTTTTTTCTCTGTTCAGGGATTTGCTTTTCTCCAGGCAGACACTCATTTCCTATGTCAGTGAATTTTTTGCATGGCAAGACGTGTTATTTAGTGTCAGAGCTGTTTGAACCTAAAGAGGACATAAACGCACTGAGAACTTGGCTTATTGTTAGATGTCATCCTTAACTAGTGGCTTAATCTGGCTCTCAACAGCTATCAAGCAGCCATGCGTAAAAGGAAAAACAGCGGAGAATGGTTTCCAGATAAAAGAATCCTCCAAATGTGGGACCAGGTGGCTCCTCTGTTCATGTTCTTGAACATATTTAGTTGTAGCATTTTAAGTAGTGAAAATTTCCATTTTGGTTTGGTGATACTAATGAATATGTTTTTGATTTGTATTGGAGAATATGAGGGACAAAAATCTGTCCTGTAGTGAATCTCTTGTTCTCTTTCTCTCTATAGCTTAGTTACTTCCAAGAGACAGATCCTCCTTTAACCTTTAATTATTTTAATCAGCTTCTCTTTTATGGGAAGTGCCTGATCTTAGATGGAGATTTGTTAGAAGTTAAAATATGCTCCCTGTTGTGTTCTTGAAAGCCATCGTTTGTTTTGTGACTAATAAGTGATTAACAATTAAAAAAAAGAGAAAAAGAGTTCAGCTCTTCTCTTTAGGTCATGTGTATGTAAAGTGCAGTGCGGTGTATCTTTTTAGATGGTCAAACGTTCAATTTATAAAGAGAAACTAGTGTGTAATGAATTAGTAATTATTAATTAGTATGAATTAGTAGTGAATCCTTACCTGCCACATACTTGTGTATTTGACATTAACATGAAAATAATTATTAGATTATTGGTATAAGTATGTATCTAAAGTAAAATGAAAAAAAAAATGTTTAATTTCCAAAATGTTGTTAGTGGTTTAAATCTACAGGTAGACCTTAAAATTTAGGGAAAAGTGGATCTAGGCTCATGTGGAGTTCTGATGTAATTATTGAAAAGTTACAAAATAAACTAGTTATTTAGTTTCTTTTTGGGTAAGGTTTTAAAGCCTCTCCCTCTCTCCCTCTCTCTCTGTCAGTGTGTTCTTCTCTGTGTGGAGTTGGCCGGTGGTTTGATATGTCCTGCTTGGTGGGATAATTGCCTGTTAAAGTGTTTGGTAGGCAAGTGCAGGACGGTTGTGTTACTAGAGGACTTGCCCCTGAACTCAGCTCAGGGCCCCTGGCAGTCATTCTGAATCAACGCCGTGTTCTCTTACACAGTAGGCTCCAGTAAAAACAGCCATCTGCACAAATATGTAGAGTTTTTATAGCTGTACACTAAGAATTTGCTTCAGGAAAGGACAGACTCAAAGCTTGAAAGATTAGTGACATTGAGTCCACAGTGTTCCAGCCTAGGGTTTTGTTGTAGAAAAGGTAGACCTGCTTCAAATTAACTGACACATGCACAAGAGTTGTAGATTATGTCTAGTTTTAATCCAACATGCGTGTTGTCAAATTAAACTGCATTATGTAGATAAGACATTAGCATTTAGGTCTTCTTGTTATTCATAAATGCGTATTAATATTTAAGTTGTTTGTAGCATTACTAACTGCTTTTTAATTCAAGAAGCTTGACTATAAACTCAACATAAAATTACATTTTTACCCTATGCATTTTTTTTTGTTCATGTTCCTATTTGGAGCTCAATTGAGATTTGTAATGCACATTTTTCTTAATTCTAAACAATTCCCAGGACTTTCACATTCACATTTTATTCATAGTCAAGGTTGAGGATGTCATTTTATTATTATTATTACAAGTCATGCTGTAATATGGCATGTAAATTCAGTCCTTTCTTAGCGCTAATCAATCTGTCAGGTCAAGATGTTCTGCATTTCATAAGTATCAGGTTTGGCAACAACACTGGATCAGCAGTCTTTAATGGATAATCCAGAATCCAATGTCTCTAAATCTTTGCTTTCAATGTACAGAGGTCTCTCTGGTTGTGCACAGCCTATGATTATAAGATCCAATATCATATGCTGAAATAAAAATACTTAAACGATGTTTGTTTCTCTGTGTTTTATGACAGACTGAAAAACAAACTGAGAGGCAGGCAAGTATTCTAAGGTCACTAATGATTTTCTAGTGCACTTACAGAAAAGCACATTAGGGCAGCTGAGGAAGTGTCTCCGTTTTCTAAAATAAAACCACAAATTGAGGTTACAGTTTGAGAATACTTTCCTTGTGGTCCAGACTTGTTTTCCAAACCTTTAGGATCATCCTAATCAAACCCATATGACTGCTAGAACCTGCTTTTTTGATATAACATTTGATGTTTTATATCATTTAAGGATTTTTTTTTAATGATATTTGTTTTACAAACTAGATTGCGTAAAATGCAAACAAGATACAGTATGTCGAAGATCTTCTGGACTCAAATTCAAATATATTTACATAATTATTATGAATTTTTTTGCTGTATGAAAGAGCAGAGCAATATGTTTGCAGTCAACATCTGACTGTTGAATGTTATTGCCATGTTTAGTAAATGCAGGGCCAAGCATGTGGTAAATTTAGCTTTGTTTAATGTTCAGTGCCTTTGATGTGTTTCACGCAGAGCTGCATTGCCTCCGAACATGAACTAAATCGCGTGAGGATCCCGACTGATCTCCACTGTTTCCCGTTGTTTTGCATTATTAATTGCCGTTTTGTAGCAGTGTTGTTCTGGAACTGTAGTTTTAATTATCTCCTTTACATATAAATGACCTTGCAATAAAGTGACTAATTGAGTTTTTTTTGACATTTGAGAAACCATGTGTCTTTTTATGTGGTTCAGGGAGCTTCAGAAACATGCTGCAAAATGACTAGGCTTTGCGATACCATAAACCAACCACTTAAAGAGAAGATTGTAATGTGAGGAATGTAAACTATTTTAACAGAATGTTTATAAATGCATAATGTTTTAAAATGGTTGTCGAATAGTTTGTATGAGCTTTGCTATTACTGGGATCATCTTGGGGTGAAATATTGGTTTAGGAGTAGTAGTCTATCACAATCAGGCTTTGGCAATAAAAGCTAGTGTGTCAAGAGAATTTTGATTATGGACAATAATGCCTTTTTTATCGTGGCCATACATATAGTTTGATAGTTCACCCAAAAATTAACGTTCTGTCCTCATTTAGTTACAAAGTTTGGCTTCATTTCTTCTGTGAAACATAAAAGAAGACAATTTGAAGCAATGTAGTCTACATGAAATTTGACATTTTCAAGCTTTAGAAAGTATCCAAAAGCACCATGAAAGTAGTTTATAGGATTTCTGAAGTAATACGATAGATTTGGGTGATTTTGTCAGAAACTAAGTTGTTGTTCAACCGAAAAACTTTCAGTGAGCTGTTAACCACTGCAACCAAATCATTGAGTCATTCCCACTAGATCAAACTGGTTCCTGAAAGTGACATGACATTCAGCCATGTATGGTGGCCCATACTCAGAATTTGTGCTTTGCATTTAACCCATCCAAAGTGCACACAGTCACACACACAATGTGAACACACATCCGGAGCAGTGGGTTTTACTTTTGGGTTTGGTGCCTTGCTCAAGGGCACCTCAGTCGTGGTATTGCCTGCCTGAGATTCAAACCTAACCTAGGGTTAAGAGTCAAACTCTCTAACCATTAGACCACGACTTCCCATGGATCAGTTAAACCTATTTTCATTGAAAAGATCCATCTCAAAGAAATGGTTTCTAATATTTCTGTGTTATGGTTTCAGAACACTTGTTATATAGCACATAAGTCATGTTGGCCACTTTTGATATATTTTTATGGTGCTTTTTGTCCTTATTCAATGGAAAGAAGTTGGTTTATAATGAAATAAGGACATATAATACTATTCAAAAGTATTGATAATAAAATAATAATAAGAAAAGGCTGCTGGAAATTCAGCTTTGACATCACAGGAATTAATTACATTTTAAAATATGTTAAAATATAAAACAGTTATTTTTTCAATTGTAATAACATTTCACAATATTAATGTTTTAGTAAACCAAATGAATGCAGCCTTCATCGAACCTAAGTGTCTTCTTTTAAAAACATACGTTACTGACCCGTAGCATGAACAATGGCTTACTTTTCTTTTATTCCTGAACTAATCCTTTAAAATGGACACAATGAGGTATTTACAATAAAACATGTTATCTATCTCCAGCAGTGAACAGAGGAAAAATATTCTGGATGACTATACTGGATCCAAACTGCAGATGAGCTGGGAAGTCTCCTGAGGTATACCGATGGAATATCGTGCCAGCCTTTCAGATGAGAAGTGCATTTCATATTCATGGGTGTCGAGCCTCACTATACCTAAGTCTCAACATCCCCATATAATGACGTACACTTTCCTCTGCTCTCCTTAATAAGTTATGTTCACAGTGGGTGCAACATAACTTCACATATACATGGCCTGGCACCTGAGGACTGTGTTATCACAACATATCAACCACCTCTACAACTTACTTTGCTTTTGGGAGAATGCATACTGGTTTTTTATTTATTATTATTTTTATTATTATAATTTGTATTATTTATTCATGACTCTGTTTATTTGTACATGATGACAGGGTGAATGTACACTAGACTAGTGCTGGTGTCTGTTTTACTTGTGTCCCAAAAGCCATGTTAATGTCATGCTGGTTGTGGATCTGTATTTCACATTTATAATGCCAGCACCCAGCTGCTTTATGCAACCTGTAAACATGGCCGACTCTGCATGGTAAACAGTATTTACAGTGTTATAAATCTGGTACCATCACAGTAATTTCAGTATTGGGGAGGAACTAAGTTAGAGTGCTGCTATATCTTTCTTAACTGCATTTTCAGTAGTGTGGCAGTTCAGTCTGCTGGTTACATAACAGTGTAGCTTTTCCAGCTATTTTTTTAACAAGCTTTCCAAAGAGTATTGGTTTAATGTGACAGTACACTGTTTTTTTATGTCACATTGCATTGCACCCGCAGCTTTACAGCCAAGCAAGCTGAGGCAATTATCAAAAACACTTTCTTAAACTTGTATGTAGCATTGAGAATTTTCTTTCCTTATAGTGAATTGAACAGTTTATCTGAATCAAATGAATAAAAATGATTAAGAAACATGTCTTATAAGTAACAATGTTGAAAACAGTTCATATTTTGCTTTTTTATATTTCTGTAAAAATAGTGATTTTTTTTCTGGATTCTTTGAGGAATAAAAAAAAAGAAAATTTATTTATTTATCTTTTTGTTAATTTATAAATAACTTTAATGTCACCCTTGATCAATTTAATGCATCTTTATGTCTTACTGACCCTAAACTTTTGAGCGGTAGTGTATTTACAGCTTCAGAATAGTTGCAATAGCTACTTGCTTTTTTGACAAGAGTAGCTTGCCTTCTTTTGAATTACGAATAGCTTGTTGCTTGGCTCACTGCAGTTTCACAGTAGCTATCCCAACAATGCCAAATACCTTTTGTGGTTCCCTGCATAGACCTGCCTGTACGGTCTGAAATGGACAAAAGGGATAGAAAATGAGAGGCAAAGACAAAAGGAGAAAATTTTACATTTCCTTTTTGTAGGGCTTTCCAAACATCTCAATGTAATGTCCTCTTTTAAGCTCACTGGAGCCGAGTGGTGTGAATTTCATTTATCATATGAGTGGGCACTCTGTGTCCATCCATCTGCCTCGCTCTGAAAAAAAGGGAGTGAAACATAAAAAAAAGAAAACAGAACAAAATTAAAGACCTCTTCTACCAGAATACTCATTTGTGCCATCTCATCTGCTTCAGTTTTGAGTTATTGTAAGCTAGTAGCTGGGTTTACAACAGAGTGTTAGGCGGGAGCTGCGTTTAATGGACTTTGCTGTCCAAATCATATCCACCAGACAGCAGAGGTGAAGAGAAGGGAACAACATGCTGGTGAAATGTGTCTCAATTGTTTTTTGAGGGACTTTCTTCACAGGAGCATCTGGCATTTGCATGTGCAAGAGCAGCGGCCCATGACCTGACCTGCTCTGAGCAATAATGAAGCACATCGTTGGGTTGTATTATCATCAAAGAACGCCTTGTGTTGAGTGCGATTAGGATGACAATGAGCGTCATCTGTATTGCCATGCTCTGTAATCACTCACAGCAGTCGTCAGAGCTCTCTGCTATGATGTTCCCTCTCTGTTTATAGTAATGAGCTCATCTTAACATGAACAGACATGGCTAATTAATAATGCTGCAAGCGAAGATTAACATAATCTTGGATTCCTTTAAAACACTGATCTCTTTCCAAATTAGAGTTAAAGTTAATTAGAGTTCAATGTATTAAAAAATCTAATTCTCTCATGCGTTTTTTAAAAAGGACATAGGTGTAAATTTGAGAGGTTAGGAGGGTTTGTTCGGTGGCTAGTGAAGTGTCACAATCATGCATAGAAATTTTATTTTTTCATTTCTAATGCTGAAAAGAATTTGGTAGAAATGAGATGATGGTATAAAAAAAAAAACATTGATACACCAATAGGTGGCAGTAAAAGACTGTCTTTCTGAGTGAGTCATTGAATCATTTAGTCACATGATTTGTTCAAAACACTGATTCATTCATTCAAGAGCGAATCAAATAAATGTCTTCATGAGTGAGTGACTAAATCATTCATTCAAATTATTTGTTCAAAACACTAATTCATTCAGCAATGAAACAAATAACTGTTTTTGACTTTTCTGCGCAGTGCTACTAATAGCTAATCACAACTCCTCTCTTGTGGCCTATAGTAGAGTCCAACAGATGCTATTTCAGGTGAGATTCTGAAATGCGCAAGTCATCCAAGTGCTTTTCGCATGCTTTTTTTTGAGTTCTGTGAATTACGACTCTTTTCACATAGTGTTTTCCACTTACTATATAGCCACTGTCTTTTGTGAATGACTATTAGATTTGTTAATGCAAGCATTTCACAAAAAAGCTTCATTCAGGAGTTGAATGAGGGTTTGGCTTTAAATAAGTCTTTGACTCATTCTTCCGAAGAATGTGTTATGAAAATATCACTCCTTGCTCATATGATATTACTTATTTGTATCACAACATATATTCACACTCACACTTCACACTAAACTTTACTTGAATCAAAAGATGTAATGTTGATTCATCTCATAGTTGAGTGGTTTGATTTAAAGCTTAAATCTCTTCAGTGAATCATATTGCTTGCCATGGTTTTGCTTTTTGGTTTGGAATTTTGTTCAAATATTTTCATGAACCACCTGGCAGTTTGAGACAAACCCCCTGTGCCAAGTTTGGGAAAAGCTGTTAAGGAATCAGTGAAACATTTTACATAAACATAATGCCATGCTCTTTTTTTGTTTGTTTGTTTGTTTTTGACTGCCTCTCAGCTGCTTTTGTTGCTTTGGTGGATACTTGGAAATCATGCATAGATATCACACTGTCCAAATAATGAAAAACAGACATAACTGTGATAAATGGCCTCCTAAACCCGTTCTGACAAAGTCGAGAAATCCCAAACCATCTCTGCCATACAGGCTGAAGTGAGAGCCAGCTTATTGTATTAATATGGTGTTTTTTCTCTGAATTCCATTATGGGTGCATGTGTTTTTTTTTCTACCCACACCATGTAATTGAATTTTTTTTCTATTAAATGTGTTTCATAAATGATTTACCCAGACTTCATGTCTCATTTGAGATGCTCTGACAAATCTTCTCTTCCTTTGAGTGCAAGAGAAAAAACCCTGTTATCTTCAAATGGCAAACTTTCTTCCTCGGGGACTCACAGACTTCATCAGTGGCGCCTTATTGTTCAGTTTCCATTCTCTTGGTTTTGAAGCTACAATAAAGGCCTATGTCTGATACTGTATGATGTGGTTTCGTCCGAGTGAAAAACAATCCTTTATTTTTAAAGAAAATCCCATATTCCCAAATGAATTGATAATTACAAACAGGATCGTTGAGATCTATGGCTAATGCAGGGACTGAAAATATGGTCTCTCTGTTGGATGACATGTTTTATGAGGTTGGAGAGTGAAAATAATTAGAAATTCTTATGATGGTTCTGAAAAGCCAGGGTGATAAAAGACATATGACCCACAGCTTGTGAGCTGACTGTTGGGCATGTCTTTTTGCTTTGCGTTCATTTTGCTCTGAGGCATGAGTGTCAGTGGACCTCTTCCTTCACTTTGAGAGTGAAGAGGAGAGCTAGCGTGTGAGAGGAGCGTGGTGGGTCAGGGTTTATGAGTAAGCACATTCAGTAATAAGGATTAGGCTGTCAGTTTAGTGTGTGTGTGTGTGTGTAGTGAGAGAGAAAAGCGAGAGTCCATGCATTTACTCAGAATATGCAAGCACTTTGCTTTTTAGAAAATAAATTATTTTAAAAACACACAATTATCACATTTTCACTAGATATTCATTCTTTAATTTGATCTAAACAGTGTTTATGCATGCATTACTAGAGAATTATAATTTTCTCTCTTTATGAACTTTACGAACATTTACGTCAAATCTCAACAACATTCTTACATTTGTTTTTCATTTTTGGAATAACACGGCCTACTCATTTGTCTTTCACAAGCCTAATGTCATTGTTAGAATTTTTTTTGTATTCTAAATAAACACAGTTAAATCATATTTTCACACTTTTTGCATAATTTGACAATGATTGATTGAAATGAAGCAGTAAAATATTCTGTTATACTTGTCTTGATAGAATTTGTTTTTCTCACACATCTTGCCTCATATTTCATCTCAAACCAGCTCTTCACTGACACTTTTCTATCCTTGGTAACCAAGTACACTAATTTTTGATGGTCGTTATTTATAAAAAAAAAAAAATGTAAGTTGTGAATAAAACTGTAAACAAAAAATTGGAGTGCCTTTTACAAGAATTATAAAATGTCTTTCTTTCTACTGTAAAATTTCATGTTTAATTAAATGTGTTTCTTGCTGTTTCTTTGTACTTATTTGTAAAATGTACGATTTATGAACGAAAGAAGTAACTTCTGCTAAAATATTTCAGTGTACCATAACCAATGCCACAGTTAAAGGTCAGACATAATTTGTGTAAAAAATATTAATTACAAATTAAACATGAAATAAAAAAAATGTTATGAGATATTACATTTATGAAGAAAAAAGTGTGTGTGTACACACACTGATCAAGCACCTACCCAGTGAGTGAAATGCATTTTTGTTTGACCAGCTCCATACAGAAGTCAGTTACTGTTTAGTAGGATGGCCTGTCATCATGAATGAATCCGGCTCAGATGAGATCTGTGAAAACAATGCTTTTTCAAAATGTCAATAGACCAAGACTCATGAAATTTTAATGAGACTTCTAAAATGATATTTTAGCTATGCAGCATAGTTTCTGCTAGAACAGCAATAAACAAGGACTGTGTTTTCTTCTGGGGATAGATTTGGAGTTAGGAAACAGATATTACAGAGAATTGCTTGGTTAGGGACCATTTGTAAAAGTATAGAAGTAGGCTTTAAAAAAAAGAGATAAATAGTCAACCTCGGTGAAAGAGGTAAAAACCTCCATCTCCATTTCCACCTCCATGTTCATGATCAGAAGAGGTTAATCATTTCAGGTCTTTGCAAATACCTCAATATAATATCATCATTTTGTAGTTTTTTACTGTACTTATATGATTCAATTTTATGTATACATGTTATTTTTTACCTAACAGTGGCGCTATTGCATAGGATTATCATTTGTAGAAGCAGCTTCAGTTTTGCTTGTTCTTCATGTTGACATTCAGGACATTTTCATGAATACATGGTTATTTCTGGTATCTCTACAGCGCAGGCATGTCTGAGGTCAAAAATTGTTTCCAGTCTTTAAAAGTATAACAGACGTGTCTCCTTAGGGCCGTGCAACTGTGACATATTCATTGACACGGCTTTGAGCATCAATACTAAGACTGTGAGTACTCGGCAATGCTGAGACCTCACACATTCACCACTGACATTTAAAGGACAGCGTAAAGCTGTGAACAGAGCATCCGCGTGTGTGACATTGCCGAAACAACATCTCAAGTGTCTTTGCAAAGGAAAATGGATGAGTTACATGTGAGTAAATTTACAGAAAGCAGGATAACCTTTGGCTGCAGGTGTTTGTATGGAGGCAGGTGTGTGGGCCCACCCCTTCATGAAACCATTTGTTCACAATCTAGTAGAGTGTAAAGGGTGGCATAAAACAGAGGTTTTTCCAATGTCAGAGGATGGATTCTTGCAGCCAACAAGGCCCCCTGTGCTTTGGTACTAACGCTGTACTTTGAACGCCACTTACACATACTGTGTTAAGAAAGTAACGTCACTACAAATAGTGTTGCTATTTTTTGTTTATTTTTTTTATAGTATTTTTCAGTATAGATGTGCTATTTCGAATGTGGTTTATTGATTACGTAGCAAGATACATACTGCCACTCACTATAAAACCCAATTTCTGCAATCTAGTCTTTTCTGTTAACTGTTTAGCATCAAAACTGGCATAATCTGATACATGAATGAAATACTCTTGGGAGTCAGTTCTTTTCAAAGAATTCGTCATATGGCTTAGCAAAACTATTTTAATTGTGCATATACTAACATTTTGCAATCTTATATTTAAACAATTAATCATGTTTTAGAGATTCTTTGTCCTGAAAAAAAAAAAAAAAAAAACTAAAAACACCTCTTCTCATTTACACACTTACTACTGTTCAAAAGTCTCCTATGGTCACCAAGTCGGCATTTATTTGATCAAAAAAGAGAGTAAAACCAGTGATATTGTGCAATATTATAAAAATGAATAAATAATTGTTTTCCATTCTAAAGTAATTTAAAGTTGAATTTTTATGTACTATTTTATTTGTTTGTTGGTAAAGTTTTTCATTGTCATTACTCCAGTGTCACAGAAATCCTTCAGAAATCATTCTAATATCCTGATTTGTTGAAAACAGCTGTGCTATTTAATATTTATGTAGAAATGGTGATTTCGGAGATTGGAAATCTTTGTAACAATGTAAATGTCTTTAGTGTCACTTTTTGTCCTTATTGAATCAGAGTATTATGAAATAATAATGAAATGAAATATAATAAAAGTAATTTATTTCCCTAAACTATACTAACCTCACAATTTTCGAACAGTAGTTTGTATAGAGAGCAAATGGCATAAATGCTTCTAATAAATATGTATTAGATTAAATTACAGCTGACTAATATTTCATTTTATAAAGTAGGACTGATAGAAATAGTGTAATCATTTAATTAAATATATTTACACATATTTAAATGATTATATATAAGCTCTAATAATTTACCATGCTACAATAAGTGATTGATTTTAATACAGAACCTTACTTTTTTATGAAAGGTATGATTTGTTTACAGGTTCATTTCTGTAGTTTCAACCAACAGTTATTGACTGTGGTAAAATAAAAAATTCATATCTATGGCTGCACTCATCAGAAACAACCTGAACTTATGTTCGATAAATAATGAATACTGCAGTATGAACACGCAATGGTGCATTAAGTTCCTCTGCTAACCCCAGAGCTCAGAGAGACCTTATCTTAGGATCCATTATTATTAACATCTGATTTACAGACAAACATTAAAGTTTGTGCTGTTTGTTTTTAAACCAGGTCTGAGCTCTGCTGTTAGCAGTGGAACCCAGTGTGCCGTTGTGTGTTCATACACCTGGAGTGAGGGCGGACATGTGCAGCTGATGAATGCTGCGGCCCATCCCAGGTGACAGGACTAACTGGGTCTGAGCTGACAAGAGTCCCTGGAGAGCTGATCCACACCCCTGGCATGAATGCACACACGTTGGCTTATACACACTCTTGTTCAACCAACAATCTGTCTAAAGTGGTAGGGACCCATGTGATAATATATATATGTGTCACCGCCTAAGTGACGGCACCATGGACTCATGGACTCCAGTTATGGTGGACATAGAGGACATGATGGGTCCATTTGTCATCTTTCTGTCAGGGTTCCTAGGCTGTTACGGGGGTGGTGATGGATTGGGCTGAGGGAAGTGGTGGTGGTGGGGTGGGCGGGGGGCTATAGAATCCACAGGGAGGTGTAGTTACTGTACCTGTTGTTGTCAACACTTATTTGACAATGTTGTGCAACTATGCAGTCCAGCATTAACAGAATAATGCTTGTGAAAACAAGAAGATAATCACTTTTAGTTGATCATATTTTGTTCTAAGACTAGTGATAATCTCTTCAGCTAAATTAATGCTGAAAACGTTTGTTAACAATGTGTGTTTTGTTGTCGTTAATAAAACTGACAGTTTTTAGTTGAAACTAATGTATATGTATGTTTTCACAACGACAGATTTTGTCGTTTTTATTTTAAACTGAGAATTTGGTTTCATTTTGCATTTTTATGTCAACTAAAGCAGTGATGCTCAACCTTTTTGTCCTTCAGGAAAAAACAAGTTATTGAGGGGAAAAAAAGATATTTGATTTCAGTTTAAATCTCGATTTTATGAAAATTCTGAAATTTCAGAATATGACACATACATTTTGACTAAATGTAAAAAAAAATGTTTTTGTAAAAAGACAAACATTTTTTAAAATTAACACTTTTTTAACACATTTTTCTATTTTCCAGATTTTCTGTAGCAGTAAATAAACATGTTAGTTACAACTAACATCTGTTTAAATACATTTCCCTTCAGCGGGAAAATTCAAGACGACTGTAGACGAAGTTTTGATTCACGTTGATGTTTAAATGACATCATCAGCCTAATCGGATCATCACCAATGCTTGAAGGACTGCCATCCCTATGTAACACAAAATGATGAATCACTCTTTCTCCCTTCTGCTTTGTCTTTGTGGTATTTACTGATCCGTGAACTGACAGAAGCGAAGCAGAATGAGATTGAAATCATCGGCCCACACATGCTTTGCATGCTGGGAGGGGGGCCATAGGGCTGCTGGATGTTGGGTGATAAAAACTTAATTGCTGAGTGCTGCTTTACAGTCGTGTTTCTGCGGTGAGGCTGTGAATAAATTCCCCATGACAATGTCTGTGCTCTCTGAGTAAACACAACATTGGCAGGTCCTTGTTTGCATATTGTTAATTTGTCCATGGCTCCTAGGTGCTCTTGGAACTCAACTGCCACCCGTGCCCTTCCGCCCGCCGCCCACTGACATGTTAGCATTTGTCTGAGAAATGCCAGGCCACGGATGTGACATGGGACGGCCTACCACATGGTCTTGGACCGGGGTGATGGACCTGCATGGGGTGGAGTAGCAGTGCAGTTTTTAACCCTGTCTGAAACACTTCACATGCAAAGCATACCCATTCTCTGGGACTGATGAGGCCGTATTCCTAAATTAAAAATGGGTGCTGCACTCAATTTGTTGAAGTTGTTTCTGATGCAGCTTGGACTGAGGGTGGAAATGACAATCGACATGAGGTGAGCTGTCAGTAAGCCCGCAGGGGTCTGTTGCTCACAGAATATGGCTTGTAGTTTAGTGTTATACCAGAGTAAGGCATCTGTAAAAAGTTACAGCTAGGAAACCAAATACATGGATGCAGAAGGAGAGACTGGAGACTGTTGCAGTATTGGATGATTTAACACCATCAATTTAACCAATTTGGAATGAGCTCACTATCATATATGAGTAACATCCTCCAAAAGTGATGGTTTCTTAATTTTAGAATTAAGAAAACAAAGGCCATTTGTCTGTTTTATAATTTGATTTGCGATCATGTTAATGAACATCTGATATTTAAGATTTTAATTATTTTGTAGGCTGAAACCAGTATCTTCCACGAGGCTTTTATAATGCGCTGTAGTAGGAGTCTGTGTTTCTTCTGCTGATTGTTTCGAGCCAGTGTGAATGTGCTGACTAGCTGCTGTCATGGTCGTGTTCACTATATGGAACATTACAACCACAAATCCAAACACAGAGACTATCAACTCTTATTGATCTGTCAAAAAGGTGAAAAGCTACAATCACAAAAGCACCCTGTACTATAGGATAAAACCTGGAGAAAGTCATTTGTTTGTACAGCTTTCGAATAACTTTTTGACGTGTGGATGTTGGTTTGGTTTCATAGATTTAATAGCAGGTTTCGGGGGAGAAGAGCATTTGTTTCAGTAAACGGGGAAAGAAAAAAAAAACAATCACTGAAATGTATTTTCTGTTATTACTGGCATAAATTGCAAAGATGGCCATATGTTTGCATCGGAGTTTAAGGTTTTAACTGGAGATGGATGATGGGATTGCAGGGGAAATATATGTATGGACAGAAGGTGATATTTCTGTAGAGAATAGACGGAAGCGTTGAAGGATTAGATGTAAAACACATTTTATATTGATCTCCATCACAAAAAAGTGTGGAACAGGTTTTGCCTATATTGAGAAAATTAAATGTCCCAATAAGGATAACCCTAAAATCAAAGGGGACATTATTAGCATAATAAACATTTAAATAAACTATTTTCATAAAACAAAATGTAATAAAATGTATTTCTGCACACAAACTAAAAGTAATGCTCAACATCTGCACACTGGTTCAGCTCATAAAATGTGCTAATTTTATTATTCATAACAGTTTTCTGCCAGATCAGTCCCTCTCGCCGATGATGTTTCTTGGCTCGGTTGTTGTTTTGTCTCTGAATTAGCAGTCTCAAATGTACTCCTTGTGATACACAGATGAATTTTCCAGAAGACTATTTATAATAGGCCTGAAGTGTATCTCCAAAAAAAAAAAAGAGAAAAAACATTATTATGGGAAAAAGGTTACTATGAAATGCTTCAGAAGCGCCTGTCCCTGCCATTCCACACTGTATTGTTGTCCATGATTTATTTACCGTATGTAGAAGTGATGAATTTTCCAACATTCCCATTATTTGGCCAAAATGTGTTACCAGAGTCCCTCTTCATCACGTCAGTGTAATGTTGCAAAAACGATTTTAGAATGTAAAATAAATTCTGTTATTGCACTCTAAATGCTAATTAAACTAACCCTAAAAAAAGTGCATTAGTTTAACTTTTTTTTTTAAGCACTAATTTATGGAATCGTTCTATTGCAGCAGCACCTGTAGTGTCCTTTTGTGTTAACTCAATTTTTCTTCTTGTGTCCCAAACGGACTTGTTCTGATTAATTAGCAGCTGAAGAATATCGATGGAAGGCACATTTTCTTGTCTAGCAGGAGGGTGTGAAGATGCTCGCTGTGGTGTCTAAGTGCATCCAGATATCTGTTAATTGGCTCTCTGGATATTCTGGATGTTCTTTTGCCTCTTGTTCCTTTGATGCTGGCATATCACAACAATTACTCCAAGAGCCTGATAAGAGATACCATCAACGTCATGAGCAGTGCAAAGCAAACACAGCATGATGCTGATGACTGTAGAGAGAGTTTATCACTTTCTGGTTGGTTGGCTGCTCATGGATTAATTATCCTTTTAGTTTTGTACCTCAAACTCACATTAGCCTAATTGAATCTTGCAAATATCACACTCACATTTGGGATATCTTCTGCGCAAACAGCTGTAGTTTTTCTTTTCCCTGTTTTCTTCGTAATAAAGCATCTCCAAATGGTATCATATATATATTGTCGGTTAATTAGGCATCACATTGGACTCAAGCAGCGGGCCATTGTTTATTTAAAGATTTCTCTTCTGCACTATAGGTTATGCTACTTTACTCGCTCTGCAAAAATAGACCTCAAGTAAAGATGTGTTGTAAAATATTTAACAATGCTATTGATTTGAATGTTCTTTTCTTTTCTTTCTTTGAAGTAAATAAAAGCCCTGCTTTAACAAACATAATAACAAACATCAGAAGGCTGAATGCCATGAGAGTGGAATGTTTAGAGGATAATTAATATTTGATTATTATCAACAGACATCTGGGCCCGTATTCATAAAGAATCTTAATGCAAAAAGTAGCTCCTAGTGACAAAATTCTAAGAAAATTTGTAGAAATGTGGGCGTTTACTATTAAAATTATAGAAAAAATCCTAGTAAAGAAAAAAGTAATTCAGAAAGCATCTTTACCCTTAAAAGAGGTCTTAAGGTCAAACTTGTTAGGAGCACAGACGAGGACTTTTAAGATGCTTAAGAGTTACTTTAGCAGAGGAGAAAATGGCAGAAAGAGGAAGAGAAGAAATGTGTTGCAGACAATGGATGACAGTGAGATAATAAGACGCTATAGATTAGATCGTGCAGGGATCATCTTATTAGAGACGTGCTAACATCTCCGACACAGCATAGAAATGCCATAGCGCCAGAAATTAAAGTAATCACTACATTACGATATTTGGCAACTGGGAAAATGCAACAATGCAATAGTGATGATTTGGGTCTGTCACAACCTTCTGTAAGCAGAGTGATCACACAAACAATTACAGCACTTTTAGAACATCTTATTGTGTAGCAGTTCATTTAGTTTCCACTGGACATTCCCACCTTGCAGGCTCAAAAAACTGCATTTATGAATATAGTAGGCTTATAGGTTCGCACAAGCAGGGGGAATGAACTGTTAATAGTTTGTGCTATACGCTCCCATATCTGCTTCTTGTCCCTTGCTGTGACACCTGGCCGAATTTTCCTTTAAGAATGGCCTTGTGTTCATCCACTAACTGGGCTTACAGTAAACACTGTTCCTCTGTCCAGTTGGGCTTTGTGGCCCTTCTTGGTTTTGATTCCATGTTTGATACATTAAAACCAACATTCAAACCGCCACTTAAATAGGACAGCAATCACTGTAATTGTAAAGAGTGGAACAATTTTTATCATTCTAAGCCAATAAAATACCTTATAGGAAATTAAAGCATGGTAAATAAAAAAAGGATTTATATACACACATAATGTGTGTGTGTGTTTGTGTGTGTGTGTGTGAGAGAGAGAGAGAGAACTATCAAATAGGAAAAATTACGCATGTAAATTCAAAGTGAGAATTAGAATAGACCCTATACTTAAAATCACTCTTTTTTTCTTTCTTGGACAACCAACCAATCACAGTCTTCAAAAGATTGTGTCATACATAGCAGCAGGGTCAACCCCGCCTCCTCACTAAGATGAAAGTTTTTGTCTTTTCCTTAATCAGAGTTGCTCTCAGATTGGTCCCGAATCGCTCTTAAGCTAAGACTCCTACATAAAAGTTTTTAAGCTAAATTAAGAGTTTTCTGAGAGGATTCTTAGAATCTTTATGAATACGGGCCCTGGACTTTAGCAAGGAAAATTGATAGAATAGCTGGCATAGGCACATTAGTCTGTGTATTATAGAGTTATTTTGAACAAAGTAAAAAGGTTCAGAACTGTGCCAATTCCTTTTCTAGTACAATATGTCAAGCAAAAGCTGACTTAAAGGCTCATTATGCAGCTCATTATGCAGGCCTTTGTCTTCTCAGGTGTAAATCACAATGATATTCATGATAGTTGACGCCTACTCGCATATGACTTTTACCAACAAAAATTGTCTTAGAAAATTTAAATCAATATATTGTTTTCTGTAAGTGAGTAAACAAGATGATTTTCACATAATTTAGAAAGAAAAATTCCAGGCTACAAGCTCCAGTTCTCAAAAGTCCCGGGAAACAATGTTCTGTATGTGTTTTATTGCCTTATTCAAGTGTTTTAACATTTTTAGTTTTTCACTAACCACGCATAAAACTTTTTTTCTCAAAAATACAATCATGTACATACATGCATTTCACATGTTATTATAGCCCAGTTTGTGCTGATTACAGTGAGATTAGACTTTTTCCATTTAGATATTGATAAGAAACTGCAAAAAGCTCAAATGTCAGGGCATGACAAAACTTCTCCAGGCCCCAAAAATACCCTTAGAATCCAGAGGGTTAAAGTTAAGCAGTTACCAGCCACCGAACTGCCTGTATTGGTGCTTCAAGGTCTTTTAATATGCAATACGTACCGTCTAAATGCGCACCTGCTAGACCCATTAAGTCTGCAGGATGAAACTTTTCCAAGTCCCAACAATTTGACGATTTAATAGTGATCTATAAAAATGTGTGAGAGGGGCTCATGGGGAGAAAGTGAACAGCAGGGCTCTCCAGAAACATATCGGATCAGTGCCTGCACATTATAAGAAGCCTGGTCCTTTGGCACGAGTCTACAGGAATAGTTTTGTATGCAGACTGTGTCTAGATCTGTACAGTATTTATAGTATTATATATATATATATATATATATATATATATATATATATATATATATATATATATATATATATATATATATACCAATATGCCCCCTTCCCTCATTCTGTCGACTTTGTTCTACTTGTCTCTGTTACTCTTTTGCTTGCTCCCCTTTGCAAACGGCTGAAGCAATCGGCTGAACTCTGGAGTTGTGGAATAAAAAGGTATCATATGATGTAAAATGATTGACAGAGGCGGGACAGTTTAATGAAAGAGAAAAAAGAATGGGCAAAATTTTGCAGGTGAAAGGGATGCTGGGTAATCTGAGATGGGTGATGAATTGTCATCTTTGTAAATAGAACTTCAGCCTTCTAAGTGTGTGCAGGGGAAAAACGTCAAACAAAGTTATGATTAATTGTCAGTACATGTCCTAACATGCCCACCATTGTTACTAGATGCCAAATCCTTCTTGTGGGAAGATAGTCAGGGGTAATTATATCAAATGAAGATATTTAATCCATGTGGGGTGTTTAAGGTTTAATGCAACTGAATTGAAGCAGAAATTGCAAAATGTGCAGTTTTCTCATTTTGCTTTATTTATTACTTATCCACAAGAATACTTAACCCTAATTGTTGCTTCTCATTGTTGCTGCTAAAAACAGCAATAAGTATTTTGCCAAGGAACCATAGAATAGAAACACAAATGCACAAATCTCACATTATTTCCCTTTAAAGCCCAAAGATGTGTTTTGCAGCTATTCATTATTGTGCATGGGCAATTATGCATTTAGCAGATGCTTGTATCCATTGTATGGGTTCTTTATCAATGGCTAACATATTTGCAATGCTTGTTTTCTACTGTTAATTATTTTAAGATTAAAGATGTTGATTTTCACATATATAATAGTGTTTAAATTCATATTTAATTGCAGAACACATACACACACAGACACACACACACACACACACACACATACATATATATATATATATATATATATATATATATATATATATATATTGTGGTGGGGTGGAAGGAACATGTGAGAGCAAACTCAATTACCCCTAACGAGGGTGGATTTTATTAGAAAGTGTCCAGGTGAATCCGTGGAGTGCTCGTGGCAGTGTCTTCCAGTCACACGCTGCTTTCTGGAAGAGATAGGAGAGAGCAGTATCAGTGGGTTTGCACATGGAGAGGCTTCTCACTCTTGTACTGAGTGCACGCTGTTAATATGGAGCCCGACTGATGAGAGGCAGGTGCGGGCGATCAGCCCGTGATGAGCTTCGAGCTGGTGCTCCTCGTGAATTACCAGGGCAACGATGATTTGGAATCGGGACGGTCTGCAAAAGCTGACCAGATCCGGGAAAGGCCGTCTACGTTGGAGTTTTGCCGCTCCGGCCCGATGGAGCACTTGGAAGTGGAAGTCCTGGAGCGCGAGGAACCAGCGTGTCACTCTGGCGTTTGTGTCTTTGGCAAGGGCCATCCACTGGAGGGGCGTGTGGTCCATGACGAGAGTAAACCTCCGCCCTAGGAGGTAAAAGCGCAGCTCCAGGACTGCCCACTTGATTTCCAGAGCTTCCTTCTCAACAGTGGCGTAGTTCCTTTCCGCCGGGGTCAACTTCCTGCTGATGTATAGGATGGGATGCTCCTCACCTTCCTGAACTTGAGACAGGACGGCCCCCAGTCCCATGTCGGAGGCATCTGTCTGCAGCAGGAAGGGGCAGCTGAAGTCCTTCGTTCAGGCGGCGGAAGTCATTGCAGAAGTGGAGGGTGCCATTGGGCTTGGGGACCATGACGATAGGGCTGGACCAAGGGATGTTCGATGGCTCAATTACCCCTAACTTCAGCATTTGTTGAATTTCCTCTTCAATAGCCTGCCGACGAGCCTCTGGGACTCAGTAGGGCCATTGCTGGACGATGACTCCAGCTGGTGTGTGGATTTCGTGTTGGACAACATGGGTCCGCCCAGGGACCGAGGAAAACACATCTGGGAACTGACCGACCAGGTGCTGCAGCACCATCTTTTGGGCCGCTGACAGCTCTGAGTTGACGTCTACCACGACCGGGTCCCTGATGGCGAGGGCCGCTAGCTGGTCTCTTGTCCCTATCCACTCCTTGAGCAGGTTGATGTGGTAGAGTTGACATGGTAGAGGTTAGTTTCAGGGGCTGGGGACTCACTATCTCTCCCGCTGTCCATGGCCAGTAGGGCCAGCCGCTGACGTGCTCCTCTTGCCGGCTTTTTCTTGCAATGGCTCGCCTTCGTGGTGGCAGGCTGTACGGCGCGGCCAGGAGGCGATCGAACCCCGGCCAGTCTCGGCCAAGAAGAAGGGGGACTGGCAGATCCTTCAACATGCCCACTTCAAGGGTCCAGGCGCCCGAGAAGGCGGAGATCGTCACTCTCTGGGTTGGGACATGGTGTGTGTCTCCGTGCATGCAGGTGATGGGGCAGGTAGCTTTGGTTTCTATACGTGGCGTGAGGATGCGAGATTGCACTAAGCTAACCGTACTGCCGGATTCTAGGAGGGCTTTGACTGGACGGCCGTTAACTCTCACCTCTGCCTCCGGTGCCCCCTGGGGCAGGTCGCGGTGTATGATACAGCCCATCAGCCACGTCCGTGCGGGAGATGCAGGGTCCGCTGTGGGCTTTGGCTCGTCCTTTGGGGAGGGAGCCCATCTGCCTAGCTACTGGTCGCAGGGTGCCCTCCGGCGTGCGCCGCTCCTAGACCACCCTCCGGGGAAACGGCCTCGACTGCTCCCCAGTGTCCTGCTGTTGGGCAGCATCCGTCAGTTCCACCGCCTCGACAATCTCGGTTATGGTGGTGGGGTTCCGTATTCCAACCGCTTGACACTTGAATTGGTTGACGACGATGCGCTCCACAACTTGGGCAGCCGTGGACTTTCCGCCAAGCAGCCAATGCTGCGCGAGGCGGGACAGTTCAGCCGCCTGGGCTCGGGCTGGGAGGCGGAGTTTGTATTCCCATTTGTGGAAGTATTGGGCAGCGAAAACCGAGGAGAGATTCAACTGGGACAGGATTTCTCTTTTCAGCTCGCCGTAATTATTTGCCACTTCCTTCGGCAGGGCAAAGAAAGCCCACTGAGCTCCACCGGTGAGGAGAGGGGCGACCAATCGCACCCAGTCGTCGCTCTCCCAGCCCTCCTGGGCGGCTGTGTTCTCGAACATTTGGAGAAAGGCCTCTACATCATCGTCAGCCGTCATCTTGGGCAGTAGTTGGGACACTTTCGCTCGTGGGTCGGGCACCGGAATGCGTCGAGCCGGTGCCGAATGCAGCTCGCTGAGTTCACGCTCGGTCTGGTCCACTCGAGCGGCCAAGTGTTCCGTGATTTGTTGCTGGTGGATGCTGACCTCCGTTAGCCGTTGGAGGATTTCGTCCATACTGGAGGTTTGGGGAGCAGCGGCCGCCTGGCAGAGAAACACAAGAAAAAAAAAACAAGAGGAGTGTGAGTTGCTGGGAGATCGCAGGTTCGTATTACTTCCATGGTTATGCCCGCATTCTCCACCAGTGTGGCGGGGTGGAAGGAACACGCGAGAGCAAACTCAAGTGCATATATATATATATATATATATATATATATATATATATATATATATATATATATATATATATATATATATATATATATATATATCGTCCACTTGGAATTATATGGTTCTATCTGACATTTTTGTCAAAATTTAGTTATTCACACATTCTTATTCTTTGTCAACGTATTTACATTATGTGATATATTTTTTTAATGTTGTGATTAATTAGCTGGATATCTGCAACACTGAATAATACTACGCAAGTTACAGACATCCTAACCTTAATGGTTAACTCAGTGGTGGGAGACAGCAGTCTACAGTCTCACAGGTCAATGTGAGACTTGCAATGAGAGCTGATTGAGATCTCTCTTGAACTTTGAGATAGATTGACTGTCTGTCCTTCGCTATATATATTAAAGCGCAATTTATTCCTGTGATGCAAAGTGGAATTTTCAGCAAGCAGTTCTCCAGTCTTCAGTGTCACACAATCCTCCAAAAGTCATTCTAATATGCTGATTTGGTGCTCAAGAGACATTATTATTATTTTGTTAAATTTATTAAACTTTTGAACAGCATTGTAACACACACATACACACTCACACTGCAACAATCCAGCTATAGGATGGAAATCTTGAGGTCTATAAGGTGCACTGATAGAATTTAGCATAAACCTGTGTCTCTATCAGCTCTGCTGGTGTTTTTTTGGCCCAGTCTCACCTCTAGCCTGACCTCCCTCACCCGTCAGAATCTATCCTGACCCATGCAGACTCTCTGTACACCCACTTTATGCGAGTAAAGGCAGCCAGCTTCAGGCTAATGACTTTGAGAGGTAAGTTTGCTTTCAGTCCCGTAAATTGTGCCAAGACACGGCAGACTGCATTTATGACTGTTTTATTCCGCCTGGGATTGAGCTCGTTTTTATGATATACTGTAGTTTGTATTACTGTTATTGAATGAGGCCACAGTTTAGTGCTCGTCGCCTGGGCTGTCAAAAGCCATTAGTGTAGTGACTCAACCTAGCGATGTCTCACTTCCACATGTGTGCAATAAGGATCCCTGCAAGCTATTCTTATGGGGGATCCACATTTTTGGATCTGGATCTCGAAAAAGCTGGAAAAGAGGAGAAAAAGTCAAATGAATAAATAAAAGACAATATCAATATTGCATAAAATAAAATAAAAATATCTATAATTTTTTTTTTCTTGTGCCATCCTCTATATTGTTGTATAGTGCATTTCTTGTATAGTGCTTGATCATTTTATTTTGGGTCACAGTTGCTTTCCCATCTTCATTTGAACACAGGTGGATTTCAAGGGGTACAAACTCCTCCTAGTTTGATCATGGTAGGGGTTGCACGACTACTGATTTGTGTTAGTCAATTTTTTATTAAAAAAATACACAAGTTACTCGACTACTCATGGTTCATGCTACTAAAAATGAAAAGACATTAAATAGTTTTGATCAATAAACGCTTATTAATTCATAGCCTTATGCAACAATTACATATGTAAACAGTCAAAACATTATAATTATGACATTACATATTTACATTTTCATGTAACAGCCAGTATTTGTATCTGTAACAATCACAACATTTTTTATATCTGCATTCGGATACCGTTATGATTATCTTTTTTTTCATAGCTATCACTGAACAAGTATGTCGTGTTAAACTAAAATAATTATTATTTTCTAATATTATATTTATCATGCAAGCAGAGAGGTGTCATGACAAACGTTTAGTGATGATTTGAACATGACTGAATCAATATAATGCGCAAATTTTCATTACGTAGTATTATTTATGCAAGTCTGAATTTTTAATGAACTTCACTAAACAAATGTGCGTGTGCCGCACAAACCAGCAAAAGATAAAGATGCAAACATGTAGGCCAAGTAAAAAATGTATTTGTATCTAAGTTGGTTATTAGCCTACTCTTGAAAGAGAACTGGTTTGGTTTTTGAGAGACTGAGACGTGTTTGATTGGTGAGCGTGCTGTGCTTATTCCATTCATTCGTGTCATATCATAGCCTAAGGTTTAAATCATTGCCTTTTAAATGTACAGTATACAAATAATAGAACGTGTATGATGTATTATTATAGGTGATATCAATCTTGCAAAGCTCTGATTTCTGAGAGATGCACGGAGAGGCAACAGCAATGTGATGTTTGATTTGCTGCTTTTTCATTCATAAAGTTTACATTCATTCACTTTACGCTTGTGACTTTAGAGGTCTCTGTATAATATTGCGCTGATCCCCTGGCTCAACTGTTATCTAGCAAACTCCGGACTGTGCCAGCCTCAGCCGAATATTCAGGCAGAATTATTCCTTCTCCGTTATTTGTTTTTGAAGCCATTATCCGTGCCATTCCGAATAAGGTATTGGGCTTCAGGCACACCCCTAATTATTACATTACATATTTTAATTTTACATGCAACATAGATAAGGTCATTGAAAGTAACAGCTTTAGCAATATTGTAATCCTAAAATTCACAGCGTACTTTCAAACTCTTTGTTTGCATTATGGTTAATGCATTCTCGAGTAGTAGATTGTCTCCGATAGCGCCGACTTGTGGTTGAAGTAGTCGATCATTCGACTACTCGACTAGTCTATGCAAGCCCTAGATCATGGCTTGAACTGCTCTCCCTACAGGACAGATAAAAGTAATTTAGGACTGAAAATAATTTTTTCAGCTGAGTTACTTATTTTTAAAGATTTGGGGTGTATCTCACCTGCATGCTGCTAGCAAACTACAGCAACAGCTCTGCCTGACCTTGCATTACCACATGCAGATACTTCTGTTTTAGGTGGCATTAAAGCAGACCGCTTCTGTTTGCAGCAATTGTTAATTATTGATCACACAAATTATCTTTGCCAGATAACAATCAATCTGTTTGATGATAAACACTAAACAAATTTGGACATTAAATTGCATCTAAACATATTCATAGACATATCTGCCTGTGTTATATCCATGTTAGTATAACTGGGTCTGCTGGTACCTGCCCATTTCTTTTCCAAGGCTCGGGTATGTTGAAGTAAAATAAGGCGACCACAGGAATTTGCCTTGATGTTTCTAAACCACATTCATGCAAATGTCATTTTAATTATGTAATGTCAAATCCTGTGTCCTCGTTGCTTCTTGTTTACAGGGGAGGAGAAAGCTGTATTGTTGCACAACATTATGAAGGAATGTTGAAACAGGATGTAGGTTTTTATAAAGCTGACAAATCGGAGCTCGTCTGCTATGAATCATTCCCAAAGCACACACGCAGTGAAATACAAAAACAGGTTTATTAGTTTTGTGATGCATTAAATCAAAGGAAACATAAATGTTGCTGCCGTTTGCATGTACCCTGGAGCACAATGGCACAACGGGCACACAGTGACAGTGGCAATACATAATCACGAGTGACACTTAACTGGACTCTTGGCATGAGCCGCGACTATTCACCAGTCATTCCCGCTCTGCTCTCTGCCGCCTCCTGTTTCATCACGGCGACTTCTGACCACAGAAAGATGGGAACATTTTTCGACCCATGATGGCAGAGGCACAAAGGCTTGATTGTGTGGGTCATTAAGTTAACTAGTCTATTTTGCCTCAAATGGTCTCTGCTATGAGTTAAGGTTGAGGTAATGTTTATATAGCATTATACCGCACCACTTTCTGAAATTAAAATGCTCACAATAGTTATATTCACATGCTGTTTTTCTGCGAAAGAGTGGAGATGGAGGGAAAGAAGGAATAAATCTATATTCCTCCACTCTAATAGGTGTAATTACATTGGTGATATGGTAATGTAGAGGCGCTCCCCCCGTCTAGTGTGAGGGGAACAAAGGGCCACTTGTACGGTGCTGGCGAAAATCAGATGTTAATGATATTTCAGGACCTTGTTGAGTCTGGACAGCAGGGCTGGAGCACCTAGAGGGGAAATGACTTCCATGCCTAACCTATTTCAGCCGGTCTGAGCGATATTGAGGGGGAGGGAAAAGGAGGAGGGTCTGTTGGGTTGGCAACTGATTTATCCATTTTACAATCTGGCCAATGTGTGAAGTTAGACTTTCAAGATGGCTATTCACAGGGCTTTTTCCAGTCGTTGCAAGATTCGGGTTCACTGATTAATGTTTTTCCCTTCATACGTCTCATTCCACGTAATAAGGAGAGCGGGAAACTGAAGTCAAACAGTTGCACTGAGCCCCCCTTTCCCCTTTCTTTTTTTTCTTCTTTTTTTTTAGATAATTTGCACTTGGCTCAATGTTCTTATGAGCACAGAAAATGCCAGATGGATTTTCCACAGCGCTCCCCTTGATGGGGCGTGTGCTGGACATGTCTTGCCAGACAAATCCAGTATGAGTTTCTGTACCACAAAGAGCACTACTGTTTCATAAAGGAACGGGCAAATGCCCAATAAACAGTGCCGGGAGACTCTGCGAGCAGCAGTAGCGTTTTAAGTCCACCGTGGGCTTTTTACAGAAATCTAGCGTGACAAATATTTAGCCATAAGGGGTCGGGAGATAAAATGAATCGAAAGGCAAATCACTAGTGCGAGTCTATTCTCAGAAAACATCTGAGGTTTGACTCTGGCTCAAACTGCACTATTTTCCCCTAAATTTCTTACATGTGTAAAATAATTTAAAATAATCTACTGGAATGAAAAACAAACTTATTTTTACAATAAACATGGCAACGAGAACTCCTTTTACCAAACTTGCCGCATCCACTTCAGAAATTTGTTTGACTAGTTTTCCAGTCGATGTGGGTGGGGTGGGATACCAGATTAATCTCCAAATTATTTTTTATTTTCACTCTCAATTTTCACTTTCAACTTTTACTGTGTGTGTGTGTGTGTATGTGCTCATTCCTTGCAGGAGGCATTTGTAGCAGCTCTGCCAGATTATACAGATTGCAGTTTCCCAGAATTCACAACTCCTTTTGTCCCCTAAGCACCAACTACAATATCTCATAAAGTTAGTTATTATTGATATCAACCAGCAAATTATAAATTTATAATTATAAAATAAAGCTTAACAAATTACAGCAAGACATGTAATTTGTTAAGTATCTATATATATATATATATATATATATATATATATATATATATATATATATATATATATATATATATATATATATATATATACATTCAAAGAGTTTTCTTTATTTTCATGACTATGAAAATTGTAGATTCACACTGAAGGCATCAAAACTATGAATTAACACATGTGGAATTATATATGGAATTATATACATAACAAAAAAGTGTGAAACAACTGAAAATATGTCATATTCTAGGTTCTTCAAAGTAGCCACCTTTTGCTTTGATTACTGCTTTGCACACTCTTGGCATTCTCTTGATGAGCTTCAAGTCACCTGAAATGGTCTTCCAACAGTCTTGAAGGAGTTCCCAGAGAGATGCTTAGCACTTGTCGTGGCCTAATGGTTAGAGAGTTGGACTTGCAATCAAAAGGTTGTGAGTTCGAGTCTCGGGGTGGCAGGAATTGTAGGTGGGGGGAGTGCATGTACAGTGCTCTCTCTACCCTCAATACCACGACTTAGGTGCCTTTGAGCAAGGCATCGAACCCCCAACTGCTCCCCGGGTGCTGCAGCATAAATGGCTGCCCACTGCTTCGGGTGTGTGTTCACAGTGTGTGTGTGTGTGTTCACTGCTCTGTGTGTGTGCACTTCGGATGGGTTAAATGCAGAGCACGAATTCTGAGTATGGGGTACCATACTTGGCTGAATGTCATGTCACTTGTTGGCCCTTTTGCCTTCTGTCTGCGGTCCAGCTCACTCCTAAACCATCTCGATTGGGTTCAGGTCCGGTGACTGTGGAGGCCAGGTCATCTGGCGCAGCACCCCATCACTCTCCTTCTTGGTCAAATAGCCCTTGATGCCATCAGTGTGGCTCTACAATTTTCATAGTCATGAAAATAAAGAAAACTCTTTGAATGAGAAGGTGTGTCCAAACTTTTGGTCTGTACTGTACCTCACAGCACAGAGGGAAAGTATCACCTGGATGTCACAATGTGTATATTTTTCAGGAACACCTAAAAAGTAAGAAACACATTGCAAGTAAATTAACTTGTAATTTAGTCTTACTAGTAAATCACTGGTGGTTGTTTTGGGTTGTGATTTGAGTATCAAGAGACCGTGAGTAGTTTTTTTTTTTTTTTACCCAGTGAATATTTGTTTTTTTGTGAAAGATTCTGTGTAGACTATATGCTTTGAATGTTTATATGTAAGGACATAAAACAAAACAAACAAGAGTAAAATAAAATAAAAACAAAATAACAAGACAGGAAAAAACACTGCATAAATATAAATAATACACGTGTTGTATAGTAATACTTTATTGTTTAAATGGTTTTTAAAAATTATTTTCTGCAGAATGCATGGTGTTTCAGGCACTGTAAATATTTTGAAGGTACAGTACAAATGCACATACACATTACAAAACCTCATGAATGTTTTATTCACCAGAGGATCTTGTGTGAGGCTGTAAATCTGACCATCATTCTATAATAGGTGTACGAGTACCGTTATGTTTTTTTTTTTTCTTTCGGCAAGTTCAACATGTATCTCGGGTTTTGTCATACTGCAGCCATGCAAACAATTTCAAATCTGAATCTCTGTACCCTTAATGTAAACCTTTGCCTCACAGACAATCATTTCTAATCTGCCTCTCTCTGTTTAGTAATTGTGCCCAGTCTTAAACTACATGCCTGCTCAGCTCTGTTTCCCTCTGCTTTTAGTTTGGACACAGAGCTTTCATGTGGCATATTGTCTGACGCTCTTTGGAAACTGAAATGCATAATACCATATGTTGTGCTGCAACTCATTAAGAGCAGTGTCTGCTTCAAAGGCCTGCGACAGATTGATCCTCTGTACTAAACCCAGCCTGAAATGCATTGGAGGCAGGGCTTTGAAATGAATAAATCGGGTTTGAAATTGTTAACTCTGTGTGATAATTCCTGTACTGTTACTGCTATGAATGCAGAACGACTGCTAAAAATGCAGCTCTGAATGATGACAGTCGATTTTGTTGCAAATAAAAATCTAGTATTAAGATTTTTGTCAGTAAAATTCCCCAAGCGTTTTGAACAGGGGCAAGGGGCAACTGTGAATAATTTATGTCCTTCTAAGCGTAACAGTCTGTGGGAGATTTCACGCATGACCGTACATTTTTAGCCCGAGTTTGTGCAATTTAGCGGAGAGGAAGGGAAATCATAATATTACATCAACCCCTCCCCAGCATGACAGTGATAAAATACAGCTCCCTTTATAGATGGGTATTTTAGTGCATGTAAGTGCATATGTGTAAATGGTTCTGAAACACGCCGACATATACATACAGATATTTCATACGGAGATATACATTTTGTCATATTTCTGTGTGTGCATGCAGCAGCAGGTTCAGGGGGTCATGTCCAGCACATCTGGTGTTCTGTAACGCCTTTGTGTTTGATGGGCTTGTAAAAGCAGTAAGTAACAGAGACTGCAAGAACCATGTGACTTAACCGTAAAAGTCTCCCAGTATATTGCACTAGAAAAATAATAACCAGTCCCACACAGACTTCTTCAAATATCAGAAAACACTTTGATAAGCTGCCATCTGTTTTGATGTAATTATGAATTAAAAAAGTGTGATGTCTCAATTCATTAATTGTACCTGTTCCTGTATTTTAGATAATGAGGATAAAATGGAGATCTGGGCTTAATAAAGATAAATGCTTTGACCTGATGGTTTCACATTTAAGATGAATATGTTAAAATGAATGACATTTTAATTTAAATAAATAAAAATACTTATAAATAAAATGTATTAAAATAATTTACATTTTAATTTAAATAAATCAGAAAAATTATTTTAAGGGGAAAAAAATTTTTTTCAATAAAAAAGAGCATGTGTTGAATATTTTATATTTGGTATCATGCAATGTTTACCAAATTGCATGCATTTTACATCTTTAATTCTGTAAAAACTTAAAGTTCAAAGTAATCTTTTTTGTGTTCATTTACATTTTATTAATTCCAAATGTTCGCTTATTCCAATTTATTTATTCTAGTTTGGTCAGGAATGTTCTAAATCAATTCTTTGTTTATCACAAACAGATGCCACAGTTTCTTTTATTGCTATATTTTGTTTACAGGATGAATATTACTTCAAAATGATGGACATGACAGTCTTGGAAACAAAAGCAATTTGAATGGAAACTAAAACCTACTTTTTCCCCTACATCATCTGGTAACTTGTCTCTCCATTCTCCTCATTAAATACAGTTTGTATTGCTTGTCTGTTGTATGATACTGTATAATTCTTAAAAAAAAAATGTGACACTCAATAAATCCAGTAAAATTGTACATCTAAATGTAGGTCAACTTTCAGCCATGGTAAACAGAAACCCAGAAATCCTCTCACAAATTACATTGATTTAGAACTGTTGAGCGGGCACAGAGCCTCCCTCTAAAAATACTTAGCTTTTTGCAATATTTGAGGATGAAAAAAAAAACACAGAAATCTGTCTTCATTCAGTCCACTCAATTTATTCCAGAAATGAAACACTTTTATGTCTTTACACGCAAATGTGGGCCGTTGTGGGGCTTACACCGAGAGATCTCAGTGAGCATCAGCGAGCATGTGTGTCCTATTTGGGTCTTACAGTAACGTGCCATCTGTATTTGTGCCTGTTATAGTGTGATTAATACCGAGAAGGTACATCATACACTCTGGCTCTGGGATTTAGGTCAGACTATCAGCCTGCAGCTCTGACTTTCATGTGCAGATCAGCAAATTGAACCCAAATGCTCTAATGATGTGCTTTTGAAACAATTCCTTATCTTTCATAGGCAGTTACTGTCTGAAAACAATGAGGACATTCCTGCAGGCTGTTGAATAAGATCGTGACTATTCAACAGAAGCGAATCTGTACTGTATCCTTCAGCATATATTATCAATATGACCAGTATCTGGGATAAGTGTTAGTGAAAAGGGCAACCTGGGGGTCTGCGATCATTTATTTGCTTGTTCATAGGTCACATGGAGCCAGAAATTTTTCATTGACACTTTCATCTGATAATAGACATTGCTAAGGAGGGGTCACTGGCTAATACAGGATGCAGTGAAAGAATCATTGACTTACTGCATGCAGACCAGTGTTTATTGATGTCTGTTTTTAATGTTAAGGAAAATTATACCTTTGGATGGGTTTTTTGGCCACTATTCAACATTTCACTTTAGCACTTATAAAGCTTTAAATTGGCCAAAAAAGTCAATAAATAAATAAAACGAAAGAAAGAAAGAAAGAAAGAAAGAAAGAAAGAAAGAAAGAAAGAAAGAAAGAAAGAGATCTGGGAAGTGAATGTTACGGTTAAGATGTGTTCAGACCGACTATCTGACTCAAATCTGTTTAGTTGTTTATAGTCCAAACAGCAAAAACTCACATGGAATCCATTTTTATGTGGTTTGAAATCTGAGTTTGGAAACGTGATTCAGTCTGAACAATTGGATCCTGATTTCAAGTAGTTTTCTTGCTATTTGCGGTGCAGCGTGTCATAAGTCAAAACTGCAGGTATAAATAAATATTATGGAAAAATGGAGGAATGTCTATAGTCATTTTCACATTTTCACATAAATGCTTAAGTTGAACCTTTAAATGACCATGTTTAATAAATGCTGTTTAAAGCGTTGGTCCTAATGGTTTAACATTTAATATTATTGCAATAAAATAATAATTTTTTAATTCAAATTAAAAAGTAAATATACTTAAAATAAATATTAAGTAAAAAAAAAATGCTTTTAAAAATATAAAAGTAACTATAAATTAATATTTCAAGTAGTTGTTGTTATTTCGTGCGGTAATCTGCAGTGATTTCCGCATATGCTTGTGTAACCACTTCCTGTACACTTCACTTACCATCTTATGGGCCCTTCTTTAAGGGATCCAGATGCTTTTTTCATTTGGAACATCTTTATGAGTTCTGCAGTGCCCTTTCTGGGGTACAAAAGTGCCATTTGGAACTGGTCCATTCTGTCCATCCATAACCAACAGATAAAATCTTTGTCTAATTACTCCAGCCAGTTCAATAACAAAGGCAAAAAAGAACCTGCAATGTCATTTAGCTCTGTGAGCATTGCTAGACTGTAATTAAAGGCTTTGCCAAGAGAGCAATATCTTTTGAAATGTGAGATCTCTTGAGCTAGAAAAGCATGAGATTAAGATGTTTTGCATCAGCTTTCTGTAACACTGGAGAATATGAGAGAAGAAAAAAAGATGTATAATAGAGACACAATGGCATGACAGAAGTAATATAACAGGCTTTTATTTATCAAAAGAACTGGCTGAGAAACATCATTTCAGCCAATTTCTAACCACAAATTGTTAGAAATTCAGGTGCAATGGCTTAAACAAGCAAACTATTTAAATAAAGCATTTGTTTATTATTTGGGAAATCAAGCAATATTGTCCTCCCATCAGTTATTTCAAATGCAATCATTTTATTTATTTATGCATTTAATAGATGCAGATTGTCTTAAATTGCATTAATGATATGAATTTTATCAGTTCATGCAATACCTGGGAATCAAATTTATGACCTTGGTTTTGCTAGTGTCACTGCCATTATATAATATTATGCAGAATTTGGCTATACTTGTATAAATACGCTATACTAGAAATTACATCTACATATTAATGTATATAACTGTAGAAAGGTTCAGGGGTGGAAAGGAAGAGGACGGGGGGTCGGCTTGTCTGCTGACGATTTTATTAACTAATTTAAACACAAACGGTGTATCAAACACTAGCATCAAGACATTCGATCTATTTCCGGGTTCACTTCTTCCGGCTCCGGCAGTCGTCAGCAGACCTTCTCTCTCTTGCCTACTCCTGTTTCTCCTGGTGTTAAATACTCTCTCCACGCCAATTACTAAAACAAGAGACAGGTGTTGATTATTTCCGTCCAGCCCGCTCACTCACCGTTCGTCTCCCAATTCTCTCTCCCGCTGCAGACTTCGCCAAACCACGCCTCCGCCTCCACATACCCCCGACTCAGGCCGGGGAGCCATCCGGCCTGCAGCCTCCCCCCGCCCCCATTTCTGGAGAGGAAGTCGGCCACAGCCATCTGAACACCCGGTCTGTGGTCACCTTGAACCTAAAAGGCTGTAGAGCCAGATACCACCAAGTGATCTGCGCGTTGTTATCCTTCATGCGGTGGAGCCATTGCAGGGGGGCGTGGTTCGAACAGAGGATGAACTCCCGTCCCAGGAGATAGTAGCGGAGGGTGAGGATGGCCCACCTGATGGCAAGGCACTCTTTTTCGATGGTGCTGTACTTAGTCTCTCTCTTAGAGAGCTTGCGACTAATGTACAGCATCGGCCGTTCCTCTCCCTCGATCTGCACCCAGCCCCCTGTCCGACGCGTCTGTCTGCAACAGAAAAGGGAGAGAAAAATTAGGAGCGTGTATCAACGGCCCGCCACATAGGGCAGCCTTCACTTGGGTAAAGGCCTGCTGACACGGCTCCATCCACTGGACTGTATCAGGTGCCTCCTTTTTAGTAAGATCAGTCAAGGGGCTGGTGAGGTCCGAATAATTAGGCACAAACCGTCTATAATATCCCGCCAGACTTAAGAACTGTCTCACCTCCTTTTTGGTCTTAGGACGCGGACAGGTCGCAACCGCGGCTGTCTTATCAATTTGGGGACGCACCTGTCCATGCCCCAAGTGTAAGACCAGATACCTTACTTCCACACGCCCAACCACACACTTCTTCGGGTTGGCCGTGAGTCCAGCCCCTCTCAGCGACTTCAAGACCGCCCTCAAATGCTGCATATGCCGCTGCCAATCATTACTAAATATAATGATGTCGGCCAAATAGGCAGCGGCATAGGCAGCATGGGGTCGCAGGATCTTGTCCATGAGCCGCTGGAAGGTGGCCGGAGCCCCGAACAACCCGAACGGAAGGGTAACAAATTGGTGTAAACCAAACGCCGTTATGAAAGCTGTCTTTTCTTTGGATAATGGAGACAAGGGGATCTGCCAATATCCCTTCGTTAGGTCCAATGTCGAATAAAAGCGAGCCGTGCCAAGCCGGTCAAGTAACTCATCAACCCGCGGCATTGGATGCACGTCGAATTTCGACACAGCATTCACTTTGCGGTAGTCCACACAGAAACGGACCGAGCCGTCCGGTTTTGGAACCAAAAACTATCGAGCTCGCCCAGTTACTGTTGGACTCTTCTATTACCCCCATTGCAATCACTGCGCCTAATTCAGCCTGAACTACCTTTTTCTTATGCTCAGGCAAGCGATACGGCCGGCTGCGAACTACCAAGCCCGGCTCCGTCTCGATATGGTGCTGAATTAGGTTTGTATGGCCGGGTAGGGGCGAAAACACGTCGGCAAATTCAGCCTGCAATCTTGTGACGTCAGTGAGCTGGGACGGCGAGAGGTGATCTCCCCCAGGGGCCAGGGTGAGGGATTGTGTTTTGACACTCGCCTCTGGCCCAAGATCGTCCTCTCCACTAATCACCATCGCCAACATCACTGGCTCCACCTCCTTCCATTTTTTAAGGAGATTGAGGTGGTATATCTGACGTGCCTCGTTCCTATCCGACCATATAACCTCATAATCGAGCTCTCCGACTTGTCGTGCGACCTCAAACGGCCCCTGCCACTTTGACATTAATTTGGAGCTTGACGTTGGGAGCAATACAAGTACTTTCTCTCCCGGTGCAAATTTGCGTTGCTTAGCGCCCCTGTTGTATAGCCGGCTCTGTTTGTCCTGGGCTTGTAACAAATTCTCCCTTGATAGCTGCCCCAAAGTGTGGAGTTTTGTTCTTAAGTCCAGGACATACTGAATTTCATTTTTGCTTTGAGACGGTCCCTCCTCCCAAGTTTCTCTCAGGACATCCAGCAACCAGCGGGGCTGTCGTCCGTAGAGAAGCTCGAAGGGGAAAAACCCCTTGGAGGCTTGTAGGACCTCTCGCACGGCGAACAACAAGTGCTCTAACCACTTATCCCAATTCTTGGCGTCTTCCCAGACGAACTTACGAACCATTGATTTAAGCGTGCGATTAAAGCATTCGACCAGGCCGTCGGTTTGTGGGTGATAGACGCTGGTCCGAATTGATTTTATATATATATATATATATATATATATATATGTAGATATATGTTAAAATCGAATTAATTTTTGTCATGGCAAAACTAAATTTTCAGCAGTCATTACTCCAGTCTTTAGTGTCACATGATCCTTCAGAAATCATTATAATATGGTGATTTAGTGCTTTTTAAGGATTGTTAAATGATTAGAAAGTTCAAAATAACAGCATTTATTTAAAATATAAATTCTTTGTAATAATGTAAAAGTCTTCACTTACACTTGCAATTTAATACATCCTTTTTTTAAATAAAAGTATGCATGCACACATGTAAACTGGTATAAACACAAATCGACTGAGGTTTTCTCGATCAAAACTAGACTACAAAAACATACCTTTTTAAAGTACCTCCACAGACGTTGATGCAGCTCGTGTAAAGACTCAACTTTGTTGATAGTTTATTGACTTTTCAATCTGATATTATCTGCATATTTACATTTTCATGCAAAGAAAGCATAAGGATGGATGAAAAGCATTTACATTTTGTTGTCTGTTGATTTTGCAATTTGCACTGTAAAATAAGTATGTATTTTATATATTTTTAAACATAAGATGAAACATAATTGACATGAATTATATATATATATATACTGTAATATATTTGCATAACAGACATGGATACAGAAAGTATATAATGTGCTACACACACACACACACACACACACACACACACACACACACATATATATATATATATAGCTGATTTACATTTATGTAAATATATATTATGTGTGTGTGTACATACACAAAAGTGTATAAAGTATTATTCACTGTTAATTGTGATACATGTGTATATATATGTACACACACACACATACTGTACACACACACACACACACACACACACACACACACACACACGTGTGTTTGTGTGTATGTGTGTGTGTGTGTGTGTGTGTACAGTATGTGTGTCTGGGGGGGGGCATGTTTTTGTGACATATCAGCACACAACTCTGTATAATGACATGGGTATGACACAGGTATTACAAGGAGAGGGTGACTTATGAGGACATAACCCATGTCCCCATTTTTCAAAACACTTATAAACCATACAGAATGAGTTTTTTTGAGAAAGTAAAAAAGTTTCCTGTGAGGGATAGGGTTAGGTATAGGGTTGGTGTAGGGCCATAGAATATACAGTTTGTACAGTATAAAAACCATTACTCCTATGGGGTGTCCCCACTTTTCACAAAAACAAACATGTGTGTGTGTGTATAAACATTTATAAACTAATTTTACTGTAGTTAATTACATGTAAATATGCTTCTGTCTAACACTTCACCAGCAAGACAGCTCTGAATGGGCTTGGCAAAATGGGAGGAACATTTTTGCAAGTTTAGCAAATTATAAAGTTCAAAGATTAGATTATTATGTGATTTTTTCAAATCCACAGTCTGCTGTGCTCTGCAAAAATGTATGACCTTACAGAAGAGCAGCCTAAGTCTTCTTTATAAGCTGTCACTGATTACAGTTTTATTCTTCCAACCCAAAGCATGCCCAGTTTGAAAAAGAAGACATGTATCCTTCTGTATGATTAATCAATCCACTTCTTAGTGCTTCTATTGCCCCCTCAGACTGCCAGACTATCTCCTCGCACAGCTAGGACCCTCTGAATTATTAACCTGCAAAACAGCCTTTTAACTTACAAATCAAGTCTTGAAAAACAGAATAAGGCTTTATGCTGACTGATTAAAAAAAAAAGCCCTTTCAAGCCTCTGGAGGATAGGCTGTAGAGTGAAATCTTGCCTTATTTGAGAAAGGCATAATGTCTTGTCTTTAAGATTGATCACAAATCAATAATAAGTTCAGAAGATTCTGGTGCTTGAATTCATAGTCCTCCCTGTTTCAGAACTGCAGAATGAGACCAGTGTTGCCAGATTAGATGGACGATTTCCAGCCCAAAAGCTCACAAAAACCCGCCCACTCCAACAAAAAACCGCCCAAAACTTTAACTAACAAAATAATGTGATACAACATGTCAGTCAAAGGTGTTAAGAGCCATTTTAACTCCTTAAAACTAAATAATAACGCTAGATAAATTTCCCATGGATCAAATGGTGGCAAATACATTAAAGACAATTACCGAATATGATTAAAATAGGTTATGCAAGCAGTCACCGTCAAAACATTTGATTGATTTACAATTGATTTACCGATACCCTCGAAAAAACATATGCATCATTTTCAATGTCAACAGTCAGAATGTAAATGCATAAGTGTCCAGTATAAGTGATAGGAAAAAGCAACGTAATTAGGTATTTCACACTTGTTTATGCACACATATAACAGTCAAAACTGTGTTGTCATTTATTGATAAATACTGTATGAAAATTAACAACAACAATAATAATTGCCATCCGAATCCATGAGTTTATCACTGAGGTGGTATGTAAATTTATTTTCACAGCGGTCCACATGAGAAACAATACCGCCCTAATAGGGGCTTTATTCTTTTGTGAAGTTCATATTGTAGAACATTACATTTGCACAGTCAAAACTAAGTAAATATACCAATCTGTACTGTTTAAAAGATAAAAGACAAGATCGTTTAGATATAGATTAGATATAAATAGATTATGTTATAAATTAAATAATTTAACTGTGCTCTATTTTAGGAGTTGCAGTAATATTAGAGTCTTGGTGTCATCTTTCCCTCAACAGGTGTAATTCACGTTTTGAGTATTAAAACACTCTCCCACTCTTTACCATGTAACAAATATTTAGGCATTATGATCACTCATACAGTTCATACATTTAAAATTAGATCCGTTATTGTTCATGAATCATCATGTGTGTCTGTAGATCACTAGTGATTGGCTAAAAGTACGGCCGTGACGTTCATATCAGCATCAGCACCTCTGCACTGCAGTTTATAACATATAACAACGTGATGACTGTTCGGATGCAGTATATGCACACTTTAGCTTGTTTGTTAGCCAATTAGCCTATACAATTTATATTTTTTTTGAAAACCGCCAAACTGACCCCAAACCAGCCCAAATTTTGTCCACCCGCCCAAGACAATTTTTACCCGCACAATCAAATTCAAAACCGCCCAATTGGGCGGGAAGCCGCCCAATCTGGCAACACTGAATGAGACTAAAAAATAAAAATGTGCACAAATAATTTCAAATCATATGCAATTTTGTATGTGCTCCAGGGTTTTCTTCACACAACAATGCAATAAAATGATTGCTGGTTATTTTCATTCAGAAAGATTGACAGAACCAGACTTGTGCTTATTCAATAGTTAGCAGTTTAGGGGGTCCTTAAGGAATATGTTGTTTGGGTGTCATGTTTGAACCATAATCAAAAAAATATTTTACTTTATTTTATTTTCAACACCTTACATTTATTTGAAGTCCTGTGTTTTGTAGCCTGATCTTATTAAAATATAGGCCTTCGGTGGTTAACAACTTACACGGTCACTTTAAAGATGCCACACAGTGCTTCTTTCATCAGTGGTTTGGTGGAAATATTCTGTCTCCAGCACTTCACCTAAACCCTTTCACAGTCTGTTACATTGTAGAAGATGGAAGTCTGATAAATAACCTCATTACAGGAGTTCAAAGAAAGTCAGCATGGATTTTCTGGAACTTTCCATAGACCGTGTGTGCTGGTTAGCCAGCTGCAGGCCTGCGTCTACAGTATCTCATCAATTCTAAGCTGATTGGGGTCACGTACTGTGAGGAAAAGATATGCTTCAGGGCTCCAAACAATGTAATAATGAGACCTCCTTTTTCTAACGTTACCGAGGACAGACGTTGGTGAAATGTGATCACATATGTTAATGAAAACCATAATCACTTGCCAGTGTCCCAAATTGTAGGCATGTTATCAATGTGCTTTCATTCGCCATAATTTCATTAACCTTTTTTATTTCTGAAACACGTGTTGAGACCCGATGAGCTCAAAATAACAACCACTGTTGTCTACATGGCATTAAAGAGATAGTTTACTCAAAAATGAAATACATTAATATTGTTTAATATTGAAACACCCTTACTCACCCAGCCTTCTTCTAAAATGTTTAAACGGCACTTTGTTCCAATTTTTCATAGAATGACTGAGAATTTGGAATGACATTAGGATGAGCAAATTCTCCCATTTGGATGAACTATCCCTTAAAATTGGTGCATAAAATGTATGCATTTTTTATATTAATTAGATTATCTTAAAAAGCTTAGCTGGTCTCAACTATTAGGATTTCAGACCAGATTTTTACTTATACTTACTTACACTTTTACCATACCAACCATGACTTTTCACTGGCCTAACCATAAACAACAACAACAATAATAATTATAATTATTATTATTATTGTAATATTTAGCAGTTAGGAATTTTTTTTAATAATTTCTAAATGATATACAATATATTGTTCAATTTAATAGTCATTAATTATATTATTTAATGATTTATAATAGTTACAACAACAACAACAATAATTAAATGTAAAGTTAAATAACTAAAATGCTGGCATCATTACCGTTAAGAACAGTTATTTATTGTTATTATTACTATTTTTTTTCATTAAATGTTATGTTTTGCAACTAAACGTTAGCTTCATTCAAAATTCACATGCATGTGACATAAAATGTCTTTAACTCTAAGTGCTCTTTAGGTTCATGAAATCTTTTTAGCTCTTAATTACCACTAGAACTTTTTGGAACATTCTAGTGCATCACTTAGCTGTAGACATGAATGATTCTGTCAAGGTGAACTAAAATGCAACCTATAATCTATAATCCTGCAATTTAGCTGATAAAATAGATAAGAGTGTGGGTGGTAAGGGAGGTGACAGTGTGGAAAACTTCATGCCTGAGTGATCAGGGATGATTGGAGGCTGAAGTATTGACAGGAACATTTTCTCATCAGATCCTTTGGATGGAACAGACACCAGTGACAGGAGAAAGACACAAGCCTTTTACAGAATATCAATTCTCGTGCTTTCTCTGAGCTTTCATGGCGGAGACATTACAGGGAATGGGTTTTAAGATGCAACAGGTCATCTGCAGTTTTCATACCGAAAAGTGAATGGCAGATAAAACTCCTGGAAAACACGTCCTGGAAGTGTGTGCTTTGTCCTCGACTCTTATGATAAATGGCTCTAAACAGCACCAGAAAAGGGTTCTTTGGCTTGTAACAAAAGCAAAACCCTTTTTAGTGCTAAATGGTTTCCACATAGAACCATGCTGTGAAATATAGTGACATTAATGGTGTTTTAAATAACCTTTTTAGTGATAGTTTATTTTCATTAATATTAGTATATTTGTCACGGTTGGAAAACTCTGGGTTTTGCACTTTGTGGGTGAAGTCTGTGTGTTATGCGTCAGCACCGATTAGTTTGTGGGCGTCTCCGTTAATTGTCATCAGCAACAGCTGTCACTCATTACTCATCCCTATATATTGGCTTGTCTAGCGTCTTGTGTTCGTGAGAGCGTTGTTTCATGTTTGTAACTTATGCCTTGCTTTCTTGTGTGTTTCTGCGTTGGATGTCCGTGTTTCCCCGGAACCCTGTCCACTCTACGCAACCCACCATCAAGCAACACCACTTACCTTCGGCTCGCTTCCCCGCAGTTCCTGTGTCACCCTCTCCTGCTGCCAACTCACCTCCGCCTTCCGGATTCGTCATTCCTCACCACCATCTTGGACTGTGCATTCCTCCCAGCGTTATTTGTGTCTCAGTTTTGTATTGTCACATTGTCTTCTTTAAATCTCATTAATCTTGCACTTGCTTCCTGCCACTCCTTCACCCAGTCGTTACAGAACGCTCTCACCAAACATGGAAGCAGCGAGTACCACTTCACTGTCTGAATTCATTCACCACAGCGCCAACCGCATGGATCAGCAGCAGGAGAGCATCGTGAACACCGGACGCGCTATCCAAGCGCTGGTGACACAGGTGTCCGAGCTCACCCAGCAGATTCATCAACTCACCTCTCCCACTGCGCCCATTGCACCGCCTGCGCCGCCCGTCCCTCGGGAGACCTTCCAGGACCACTTCCAGCCAGAGCCGCGAATTCCAGTGCCAGAGAGTTACTCCGGTGAGCCAAACTTTTGCAAGACTTTTCTTAACAAATGTTTCATGCATTTTGCATTGCAGCCCCGCACCTTCGCGACAGAGGACTCCAAGGTTGCGTTTGCTCTTACCCTACTCTCTGGCAGGGCCACCTTATGGGGGACGGTGGTGTGGGAGAATCAACATTCGTGTTGCGCCTCGTTCCACGCCCTCTCCGAAGAGATGAAACGGGTGTTCGATCGAGCCGTGGCCGGCAGGGAGGCCGCTCACCAGCTCTCGGACCTCAAACAAGGAGAATCATTGGTGGAGGACTATTCTATTCAGTTCCGCACCCTGGCGGCCGCGTGCCCGTGGAACGAGGCGGCGCAGTGGGATCCATTCCTGCATGGGCTAGCCGACCGTGTTCAGAAGGAGATCTACCTCCTCGAGCTGCCCCCAACGCTCAACGGCGTAATCGACCTGGCACTCTGGGTGGACGCTTAGATTAACCGCCTGGGTAGACAAGCCAGTCCTACAAGCCATTACGTCTCTCCGGAATGGGGCCGCTCGAGTCGAGAGAACATGGTCGGTCCCGTCGACGATCATGAACCCATTCAGGTGGGTAGAGCTCGGCTTTCTAGGAGAGAGAGAGAGTGGCGGAGGTCCCAAGGACTATGCTTATACTGTAGTGGCTCGGAGCATTCCATCCATTCCTGCCCGGTAAAAAGAGCCAGCCCGGTAGTAAGTTTGAGGCTTTTATTGGGTGGGATCTCCGCCGGGAAGTCCTCAACCACATCATCGACTCTCCTTCCGGTGAAACTGCGGTGGGAGAACCACACTCACGACTGTCACGCCCTTCTGGACTCTGGGGCCGAAGGTAATTTCATTGACTCTCTCCTTGCACGTCACTTGAACCTTCCAGTCCTTCCTGTGTCTCATGCCATCCATGTCACCGCACTCAATGGCCAGGAACTGCCACACGTCACCCACTACACTGAACCCATTACTCTGCTCACCTCAGGCAACCACAGTGAAACCATATCCTTTTACCTCATGGACTCCCCTGTAGCTCCCATTGTTTTAGGTCACCCCTGGTTAATCAAACATAATCCACGAGTGGATTGGGGTTCCAACACAGTCACCTTGTGGAGTGAAAGTTGTCATGAGTCTTGTCTCGTTTCTGCTTGTCCTGTTGTGCCTGTTTCTGTCTTTCAGAAAGAGACCATGGTGTTATCAAACATGCCCGCAGAGTACTTGGACCTGAAGGAGGTGTTCAGTAAGTCCCGTGCGTTCTTTCCCAACGGGCTGCCTCGGACGATAAGATGCATCCCTGCGCGTTTTTCTCTCATCGTTTATCTCCTGCTGAAAGCAATTAGGACATTGGTAACAGAGAATTGTTGGCCGTCAAATTAGCTTTAGAGGAGTGTTGTCACTGGTTGGAAGGGTCAGGGGTAACTTTCATTGTTTGGACCGATCACAAGAATTTAGAGTACATTAGAACTGCCAAAAGACTCAATTCCAGGCAGGCTCGGTGGGCACTTTTTTTGGTCGTTTTGATTTTACTCTGTCGTACCGCCCGGTTTCCAAAAATGTCAAACCCGATTCTTTGTCACGTCTTTTTGATCCCTCCACCCGCCCGGTGACACCCGAGTGTATTTTACCTGAGAAAATAGTCATCTCAGCACTGTATGGGAGGTTGAATCGAAGGTCAAGACAGCCTTAGAAGGGGTAACGCCTCCGCCTGGTTGCCCACCGAATCGTTTATTTGTGCCGAAGAGTTTCGGTCCGAAGTTATTCAGTGGGGTCACTGCTCTAACGTTGCTTGTCATCCGGGTATAAGCCGAACCAAGGGGTTAGTTAAACAACGATTCTGGTGGCCACTTATGGCTCGTGACGTCCACGATTTTGTTTTGGCTCGCTCAGTTTGCACCAGTGGTAAGTCACCTAACCGGCCTCCTGATGGGCTTCTTCAACCGCTGTCTGTCCCTTCGAGACCCTGGTCACATATCGCACTAGATTTTGTTACTGCCCACCCGCCCTCTAATGGCATGACGGTCATTTTGACCGTAGTGGACCGGTTCTCGAAGGCGGCACATTTCATTCCCTTGCCCAAATTACCTACAGCCAAGGAGACAGCGGTCACTGTCCTAGATCACATCTTTTGGTTACATGGCCTCCCGGTAGACGTGGTTTCTGACAGGGGATCCCAATTCATATCCAAATTTTGGAAGGAATTTTGTAAATTGCTAGGAGCGATGGTTAGTCTGTCTTCGGGTTATCATCCCCAGAGTAACGGGCAGCCTGAGCGAGCCAACCAAGATTTAGAGAGAACGTTGTGATGTTTGGTGTCCAAGAATCCTTCTTCCTGGAGCCAACAACTCTCTATGGTGGAGTACGCTCACAATTCATTACCAGTGTCAGCCACGGGCCTCTCTCCATTTCAGTGCAGCGTAGGTTACCAGCCAATCTGAAGACGTGGTCCCCTCCGCTCACGCATTTGTCCAGAGGTGCAACCGCACCTGGACCAGAGCCCGCGAGACTCTGCTCCGGATGAGGGAGCGCACTAAGGCCAAGGCCGATCGCCACCGGTCAAAGCCTCCCGTTTACGTTGTGGGTCAAAAAGTGTGGCTTTCTACTAACAATATTCCTCTCCGTTCCGTTTCTAACAAATTAGCTCCCAAATTCATTGGCCCGTTTACTGTCACCAAGATCATTAATCCGGTGACAGTCCGCCTCAAACTACCTCCAGCGTACAGGAGGATACATCCCGCCTTCCATGTGTGGTATTACAATATCATGTAGTGTCTATTATAGTTTTAAATAAAAACAACAACAACAACAATGTGTCAGTTAGGTACTTTTATTTTTAATGACATGAATTTGTAGCAAAAATGACAGTGCTCTAACAACAGTTATTAGCAGAATACATGAATAAATGACAGTTGGCAGTGAACATAAATAAGTACATAAAGAAGTAAAACAAAATGAAATACATAATGAACTGAAAATAGTGAAATGAAGACCAAGTTTCATAATCCCATATGATGCTTGTAAGTTCATTATTATGTATTTTGGTGTGACTGAGTGGCCGTTTCTCTCTGCAGATGACGAGGTTGTAGGATGTGACAACATCTGAAATACACAATTGAGTTATATAATAAAGATCTTTACACTCTGACACAAAGAACCATTTCAAAAATAAAAGTGTTCTTCAGGATGCTCTGGTTCTATATAGAACCTTTAAAGAACCATCTTTTTTTATTTTGGAAGGATGGTTTTCATCTCATTTTTATGCACATATAAAATGTTGAAATACTTTAAGACTGAACTGGCTCAGTGAGTCATCTACTTCAAAACAAAAAAAAAAAATTTTTGGTTGATATTCTGTCTCTATCTGTTAAAATAAACCTACCATATAATTACAGACAGTTAATTTATTTGTAAGTCGGCAAACTTACTAAATCAGCAGGGGATCAAATAAATATTTTCCTCACTCTATGTATTTATGTGTGTGTGTTTTTGTGTGTGTATGTGTATATACATAGATACACACACACACACACACACACACACACACACACACACAAACACACACACACACACACACACACACACACACACACACACACACACACACACACACACACACACAGTGCCGTCTTATGCTAACTAACATTTTTTTGTTCAAAAATACAATTTAAAATAACTTGTCTTTTATTTTTATATATTTTAAAATGTAAATTCTTCCTATGATGGTCTACGTGATCCTTCAGAAACCTAATCTATTCTAAAATTCTAATCTGCTTATTTGGTGCTCAAGAAACATTTGTTCTTATTATCAGTGTTAAAAACAGTTGTGCTGTTTAATAATTTATGGAAACCTTTTGTGCTATCACTGTAGTTTTATTTACTCTATCCTTGCTGAAAAATAGTTAATTTCTTAAAATCTCAATACCCTCATACTTTTATGTGTTGCTGTGGCTCAGTGGTAGAGCATTGCGTTAGAAACGCAAATGGTTGTGGGTTTGATTCCCAGGGAATACATGTTAAGTAAAAAATCTTAGCCTGAATGCACTGTAAGTCGCTTTGAATAAAAGCGTCTGCTTAATGCGTAGATTTAATTTATGTAGCCTATGTTTGTCATTTATTGCGTGTTTAGCATTTTGTAATCTCATGTAATCTGATCTTGTCTTCTTTAGTCTCATCTCATCTGCTGTCATCTTGTCTTGTTTACTCTCATCTCTTATATTATCATCTCATCTTAGCTCGTCTCATTTCATCTCCTCTCATATCTTCTTGTCACGTTGTCTCTCCATCATCTCTTCCCATCTCACTTTGTCTCATCTCTTCTTTTGAAGCATCTGGTCCCATCATCATTTTTCTATTCGGATATCATTTTATCTCATCTCATCTCTAGTCATTTCAGTTCTTAGTGGATGTGGCAGAGTTCATACTGTGGTGCTGATAGGCCCTTCTTCTCCTCCACCGCTGTTTAAAGATCTCTCACCCAAACTTATTAGTTTTTCTGCTTTATGTCTTGTCATTTAGCTGCTGACTTCATATTTTTCTTGCTGTGCTTCGTGTTCAGCCTGTTAAGCCTGTCCTCTTCACAGAATCCCTATTTACAGTAATGGGTATGGTAATCCTTAGGCCAACATTCATAATACTAAGAATACAGACAGAATTACTGACATGACACCAACAATCCTTTTTTTTTAAACAGCTGTTGAAAGCAGTGAGTTCTCCCGCCCCATTGCTTTGGCTTGACACCTTTGCTTATGTTTCTGACTACTGATGTCCCGAGAGTATCTCAAATGTCTTTTCCTTGTCCTCATTCACACAAAAGAGCAAAGAGACCTCAGAGTTTCTTTGCTTCAGAGTCCCGGAGGATCGCTTAAATTTGAGAGAGTGGCTGAAAATGTTCTGTTTGTATGACAGCCAAGATCATCAATCATTTTCCTTGTGATTTTGAATGGATATGAATCCAATTTAGTGGAAACTCTCTCTACAAAGGCCCTACTAATGCTGTGCATAATCTGCTGGTTGCACAATGTACTGTGAACAAATAGGCAAATGATGTTTTGCCAATTTGATTGATATATGGAAATATGAGGAAAGTTTGTGCATGAAAATTCCAGCTGACACGGACAAAGATACTTTTTTTCCATCCTTTCTTCCATTATCGCAAAAATCCTCTGCACTCATGAAGTTGGCAAAAAATGAAAAATAGCTACACCACAATAGCTGGCAATATATTTCTCCATCCTGGTGACTGGCAGACTGCAGATGTCAGTTTTTATTATAAATCTTCTGTTATACATATTTTAAACAGAATAGAAGATTGTGGTCGCTTAGGAAAATGTGAAGCGTCTGTGTTGTTTTTATTCTCACTGTATATATATATATGTATGTATGTATATATTAAATTTATGCATTTAGCAGACAGTTTTATCCAAAGCGACTTACAGTGCATTCAGGCTATACATTTTTACCTATCATGTGTTCCCGGGGAAACGAACCCCCAACCTTGCGCTTGATAGGACAATGCCTACCAATTGAGCTACAGGAACACTATATATATATGTTTATATATTTATATATATATTTATGTTTTTAATTATAAGTAGTTTGTACCATGTAACCATTTCAAAGTAGCTATTCCTATGTTTCTCAGATCTACATTTGCAAGGTGAGGAAGTTTAAAGCAAGTACAATTTAAGCAATTTGAGCTTATGAACAATACCTGCACAGATCTCACAGGACTGTCACCACACAGCAACAAGCTACTATATGATGCAATTTATTTAATCTTAAGCAAACAAACATTGCATGTGTCCTACATTAAGATGCAACCCATGTAACATGCTTTTGTTTAACTCGAGTGCTACTGATTTGTTTCTACTGCAGTTACGTAGACTGTATGTTTTATTTCTATATTTATTTCAGAGAACGTGAGGCATTGAACTCCACTGTTCCCATAAAAGCTTTCTTTTTTTCACAAATGTAAAGTCACCCTTGAGGCCTTTGGGGTCACGTTTACATGGAGGGTGTTTGAACGCATGTCCACACTATCTCAAGTGAGGCATTGCCAGAAGCCTGAGGACAACAGTGGACATGAATACATGCAAGTTCCTGAAAATTTGTTCAAAATGTGCTGCATTTGGATCAGTCAGACTGGTGGGAATGCAAAGCCATTCTTAGAAGAGAAAAATAAATCAAGCTTCATTTTTATGTTTCTGTTCTGAAGCACTGGGTGTTGAAGTATTTTGTCCAGATAGCTCCAGGTGGGCCACAATGAGGTTAACATTTGAGACAAAAACAATTTTATTAAATTTAATTTTAAAGCTCTAAAAGTTAAAATGTGCATTAAAACAATTAATGAGATGTGCTTATTGTAATGATTTATTACATTCAGATTTAAAATTTGTATAATATTATTTCAAGCTTATTTCTAAAAGGTATGTGTCTGTGTATGAAAAATATATTTATTGAGAATATATATTTTCCATAACAATTAAATAAAAGAATAAAACAGAAATAATTTTTAATCAAATTGATTGATTGATGATTTATTTATTTATTTATTTATTTTAATACCTTTAATTGTATACATTTTTTAAATACATTTTTATTTCAGTTTTATAGGTTTCGTTTTCTTTTTTTTCTTTTTTTCTTTTGTTTTTGCACCAGGTTATAAATGAAAATAAGTAATCCTGCCTTTGCAACTATTTAAATAAATTCAATTGTTAAATTCACTATATCCTTATATATTTCAGTTTCAATTTCAGTGAAACATCACCCCTCCAAGACACACTGAATGATCTGTCAGAGAGGTAGGACTTAACCCACAGGAGTGCAGTTCCAGAGATGCCCATCTTTCTGAGGGTGGACAGGAGAATCTGGTGATTAACAGTGTCAAAAGCAGCAGACAGGTCCAGTAAGATGAGTACCGAGGATTTTGAAGCTGCTCTTGCTAGTCGCAGGGCTTCAGTAACCGAGAGCAGAGCAGTCTCAGTTGAGTGGCCACTTTTGAAGCCAGATTGGTTGCTGTCCAGGAGGTTGTTCTGTACAAGGAACATAGAAAGCTGGTTGAACACAGTTAGCTCAAGTGTCTTTGCAATGAATGGAAGAAGGGATACCGGTCTGTAGTTTTCAAGAAGCGCTGGATTTAGAGATGGTTTCTTGAGCAGTGGGCTACCCGAGCCTGCTTGAATGCTGAGGGAAATGTTCCAGAGTGAAGAGAGGAGTTGATAATGTGAGTAAGCGAAGGTATGACTGAAGAAGAGATCGCTTGAAGGAGGTGAGTGGGGATCGGATCAAGTGGACAAGTAGTAGGATGATTGGACAGGAGAAGTTTGGAGACGTCCATCTCTGAGAGTGGGGAGAAGGAGGAGAAAGAGTGTGCGTCTGTCATTGTGAAGTTGTCCTCAGTCTGCGGTGTGGAGAATTGGTCACTGATGGATCTTGTCTTATTTGTGAAGAAAGCTGCAAAGTCGTCCGCTGTAAGAGTCGATGGAGGAGGTGGTGGCGGCGGATTAAGAAGAGAAGAGAAAGTCTTGAAGAGTGTCCGAGCGTCACAACAGTTGTTAATTTTGTTGTGGTAGTAGGATGTTTTAGCCATGAAGACATTTGCAGAGAAGGAAGAGTGGAGAGACTGATACACACTGAGGTCGGTAGACCTCATAATCAGTACTCAACCTTGGTTGAATTATTTTTATTTTATTTTTTTCTCCAGTTGAGTCAGAGTTGCTTAATTCTGTATATCCCAGCATGCCCACTTCATGATCTCAATGCCCACTGAAATTTCTGTTTCTGAAGTGTTAATGGACAGGTCTGGCAAAAGGTATTTCAGAGAAGCCCATGCAAAGAACTAATCAGACAGCCTTCATGGTCCTGATTGGACCCACAGCAGTGGTTAGGAGCAGAAGAACTGGGTCTCATCTTGATACGAGAGCACAGGCAATTTCTAATCTGGTGAAAGGGAGCTGAAAGGAAAGTAGAACCCTGGCTAATTCAGCACAGCAGCAACAGGCTTTTCCATTTGGACCCCGGGCTGTAGCAGGCAAGTCCTCATATTTTGCAGGTCTCCGTGATATTAGTCTTTACAATGGTGAAAAGCAGAAGTCTGCAAAGGCAGATCAAAGCCATTTCTTTGCAACCAGGACCATGCTAAATGCACAATTTGAGGAGAGAGTGAGAGAGATAGACAGACAGACAGAGACCATTATATGCCGAGACATAGAAAGTGAGAAACTGAGAAAGACACGTTTAAGGGAACTCTAGCTTCTACCATCACCTCTCCCATCTCTAGACATTCAGCACTTTCATATTTCATTAAATGTGTCGGGAATGAAAGAGTGAGCAGGTCTTCAGCAGGGATTCCTCTTCTCTGATGCATGCTTCTGCTCATTGAGACAGCTTTCTGCCACAGATGGACTAATTTCTGGATTTTTGTGAAAACACGTTCAATATGTGCAAATCCTGAATTAGGATTACACAGAACACATTTACTTCCCAATCATCATTCTGTGTGCACTGAAACAGTGCTAAATAACTTGGAGTTGAACACACTAGTAGCAAATGATGAATGGTGGTGGTGAAGTGTCAAAAGAACACTTTCTGCTTTTAAATCCTGTTATGCACCTGACAGTTAGGTCTCCATTATAAGTCTATTACTGCATCTGTTTTCACAAATTGAGGGACAAGTTTAAATGATTTGCTGTCGTAACTAATGGTATGCCACCAATAAATAACCTGAAGAAGCCCTTATCACTATAATTACCTTGAACAAGGAACTTTATTTTAAGATAGTGTAGAGCTCAAGTATGTCATTTGATCCATTATCCTTGCTAAACAGAATTTGAAAAATAACTCTTACTTTCAGACGGCTTCCTGAACACTTACAGTCTTGCCCCAAACACACACTATTGGATAAATCTGTCTTGAGATACTGCTTTGACAGTTTCAGTCTGTGGCTGTGTCCAAACCCCTCTAATTTCATTGACTGGGACCTCAGAAACTGGCAAAAGGTTGGGAAGCTCATTATCTTAAAAAGATCAAGCTTTTAATGTTGATGCAGGAAAAGCAAGAATATAATTTAAAGAGTAAATGTAATACAGTCATGACAGGGAAGCTTTGTTCCTTGTTTTTGAGGACTGCATCAAGGGATGAACATAATTTGTTGCAGCTTGCTAGCATGAGGCAGGACGGGGGAGGGGAGAAGGGTCGTGTTGTGTTCCAATTAGCAGCTGATAGGAGAGAGAGACACTGTAACTTAGCAGTCATAATGGCCTGTGTACTTCTGCATTTAGAGCTTCAGCATATTAATTTGTACAGGACATAATCTCCGAAAAAGAGAGTTGCAGTAATGTATTTAAAAAAAAGGCTATATATATTCTTATATTAATATAATTATTTCATATAATATTTTTAATAGTATCGTTTAACATGAGGGGAAACAAATTCTGTTTACTAATTTAAAATTAATGTAACAATAATGAACATATCCTGCCATTTAAAGGTTTGAGGTTGTTAAGAATTATATTTTTTGATGTTTTTGAAGTATTTTTTTTCTTACTGCATTTATTTAAATTAAAGCAGTAATGCTGTGAAAAAAATTAATTTAAAATAACTGTTTATATTTGAATATATTTTACTATTTAATATCCTCTGATTAAAAGCTGACTTCACAGTGAAATTGTATAGCTCACAGTCACCCAATTTACCGTTTGCTGACCACCGTTATGATTTAAACTCCCACCAGAATACAAATGAATGAAAGTTATGGTAAAAATGTTTATTGTTCTTCACAACTTTTATTAAATACTTTGTGCTCATTACAAATCTCTTTCATTGTCATCAGTTTGACTCATACTCATTAAAATCTTTTCAGTTGTATCAAAATTTTTCCTTAGTGTGGAGACAGCATCAGACATCCTACTTTATCTAGAGCATGTTTAAGCACTGATAGGATTACCCAAGCTGCACAGCAGGCGTTTGAGATTGAGATGGGCTGAAAGGTAATTATTATGACTGTGATTTGTCATGAGGACATGTGTGATCCATCCAATCAACTGCTTTGCAACATGACAGCTTTGCAACAGTTTTGCATCTTGTGAACTGAAATTATTGAAACTACATACAGTATTCATCCTTATAAATTGTTGTAATGAAGTAAAAAAATAAAATAAAAATGTAATTGAAATCATTTTTTTTTTTTTATAATCTAAAGGGATAAATCATGTTCTTCCAAACCTATTTTGACTTGAAACAAATCTTCAAAAGAAATTCTGAAGATGCATTTTGCTTTTTTTCTGAACAATTCACCCAAAAATGAACATTTGCTGAAAATGTACTCAGGGTATCCTAAATGAAGATGAATTTGTATCTTCATTAGAACAGATTTGGAAAAGTTTAGCATTACAATAATTGCTCACCATTTAGTCATCAGAATGAGACTCCAAACCGCTGATAAAAACTTCATAATAATCAACACAACTCCAGTCCATCAGTTAATGAGTTAATAACGTCACGTGAGTTAATGTTGTGAAGTGAAAAACTGTGTGTTAAGAAACAAATCCATCACTACGGCATTTTAATGCTGCTTCCAGCTAAAACATGAGTCCTCCATGATATTGCTTTTTCCAGTGAGTCATCTTATCTGAAGTAGGTAAACAGATCAAGCACAAGTGAAAACAGTCCAAAACAGTCCTAATCAAATATATCTGTGGATTCTGATGTGAGAGGACAACAGGGGATGGACCTTTCCACTATTCCTTTACGTTTTCATGCACCATAAAAGTATCATAAAAGTGACATGTATGTTATTATTCTATAGCCATGTGATATCTTTGTATGAGGAACACACCAAAATGTAGGATGGGAAAAACATTTCTATGTTTAAATCCTATATATATATATATATATATATATATATATATATATATATATATATATATATATTCCAAGTAAAACTAAAATGCACAGAAAATATGGTTAATAGTTTTACTGTCCATTGAAACCAAATAATATTCACATTGCCTTTGTGTGAGGGCAAGGGAAAAATACTGTTGAAAAAGCAAAAGCACAATAAAATAAAATAAAATAAAATAAAATAAAATAAAATAAAATAAAATAAAATAATATAAAATAAAATAAAATAAAATAAAAAGCCTTAGGGAAACATAATAGTGTTAATGCAAATAGATGTGTGCAGAGTTGACACTCTAATTGACATCCCGTGACACTAACTAGAGGTGATAATTGCTTTGACAGAGAAAAAAATGAGGCAGGTGATTCAGAGCAATTAATTTTGTGTCTAGAACATTCAGATGCACTCGTCACACGAAAATGGAAAGTCTAATTAGATATGTAACATTAGTTACTGATATCCAATTATTTGATTTAATTAAGCACAGCCACAGGAAATAAGTACAACATGATGTATTGACAAATTATTTGACATTTTGACTTGACATTTGTCCTCAGGTGTCTGCTAAGGTGATTTAATCGATTTCTCTTTATGAACTCTTCACTTCGTGTCTATAAAACATGTTTACTTCCTTTTCAGAGGAAGATAATTTTAAGGGATAAAACATTTCTGATTTCGACAATTAATCTCGTCCTAATCTGGTTGAGATAATTAATCTCTTGATGATGTTTGATTTATGTGCTGCATAAATTGCTGTGCTGCACAGGTTAACATCATACAGTTTCTGTGATTTATTTGAAGCTCTCATGACCACAGATATTTTCATTTGAAAAACGCTGCAGATTAAAAGGAAACTGCAAAAACGCCAAACGAAATCCCACTTTAATACACATTCAAATACAGTATATTGTATTTGAAAACATTACCCAGGCATCCTATGTGCCAAGATTAATTGGTATCACTTAAATATTAAATATGTGTCTGTCTCAGGCCTTTAGTCCTCTGATGCATGTTGTCCACTACAGTATAGATTTTTTTAAAAGCCATTATTCACTATTCAGGGTGTAACTTAACTGTACATCAGCTGCCCTCTACTGTTTTAATAATTGTCCTCTTTATGTGTCATTGTGTTTGTATAATCTTAGAATTGTATATTTATGCTATATGGACATTACTTTTACACAATCACTCTTAATTGTAATGTTGAAATATTCATTTTCTGTGAAGCTGCTTTAAAATGATATGTATTGTGAGAAGCGCTATACAAATAAATGTGAATTGATTTGAAAAAAAAAAAAACTAAACTACAATAGAATTTAAATGATAATAACACTGAAGCATAAGTTTATTTATCAATTTATTCATGTTTTTTATTTTGAAAAAGCAGTAAATTGATAAACAAATATGTTAAGTACTATTAGTATTGATATATACAGTATATATATATATATATATAAGAAAATGTACAATTTTTATTAATAATATAAACAAATAATTCTTACATAAAAAGTGCAAATAAAATATATTCTTTTTTGATACAAAGGAAGTAGAGGTGAAAAGAAGCATTATGTGTGTATGTGATTTAATCATTTATGCATCAGAGGGTTAAACTCCAGTCATGCTTAACTTACAAAAAAATTCAAAACAGTTTAACAGAAATGCTGCTATGTTGAGAGATGCTGACCAGAGAAAATGACTATTCCTGTGTGTGTGTGTGTGTGTGAATATATATATATATATATATATATATATATAACCATGGCCCTGTCACCCTCACGAGTGTCAAATGAAGAGAGTTCACTATGCCCCAATGTAAAAGACAATATAAAGACTTTTAGAGCCTTTAGATTTGTTAAAATATCTTGAAAGAATGTTGGCATGGTATAGGGGCTCCTGGCTGCTAACTAGATCATTGCTGAATTGAATTTGTAGGGTACGAACCTCTCCATTGAGCAAGGCACTTAACCCCAGATTGCTCCATGGAGACTGTCTCTGTAATAAGTCTACTGTATATCACTTTGGATGAATGCGTCTGCTAAATTACTACTTAACATCCTCAATATACTGTTTTGAATAGCTGCAGTAGTATGGAAAATTTCAGGAAAATATCCACATTTAAGTGCTCAGCTTTGGCTGTGTAGAGCACTAAATACCTCAACACTGCTAAATGAATATCAGAGATCCATTTGGCATCAGTGTTACAATTTTTTTTTCTCTTTCTGTTTTTCTGCTTTGTTCTCATGCTTGATTGAGGTCTTAGCATTAATGGTTTAAAACAGAGACATGGCTCAAAGAAAACACCACGGTCACTGAGAGCTCTCATCAGATTTGCAGAGCAGTCAGGAACATGGAAGCCAGGAATACATGTCAAAATGCTACTACTTCTCTCCAATAATAAAATAGTAATCTTAATTTGCAAAATGTATAGATTGTATTTTTTAAAGCACTTATATGTAATTTTTAATAAAAGTATTTAGAAGTTTTTATTATTATTTAAAATAATTGATTAACTATTATAGATTTTTATTAATATTTAATTAGGTTTTACTTTTCAGTTTTCATTTTAATACATTCACATTTAATACATACATTTAGATTTTAATGTATATTAAAATATATTAAAATATATATTTATATTTCAATAAACAATATTTCACAGTATTGCTTTTTCCCCTGTATTTTTCATAAAATAAATGCAGCCTTGATGAGCATAAGAAAAAATGAAAACATTAAAAATGGTTCTGAAATGAAACTTTTCAACGGTAGTGTATATACAGTACAGACCAAAAGTTTGGACACACCTTCTCATTCAAAGAGTTTTCTTTATTTTCATGACTATGAAAATTGTAGATTCCCACTGAAGGCATCAAAACTATGAATTAACACATGTGGAATTATATATGGAATTATAAACATAACAAAAAAGTGTGAAACAACTGAAATTATGTCATATTCTAGGTTCTTCAAAGTAGCCACCTTTTGCTTTGATTACTGCTTTGCACACTCTTGGCATTCTCTTGATGAGCTTCAAGAGGTAGTCACCTGAAATGGTCTTCCAACAGTCTTGAAGGAGTTCCCCGAGAGATGCTTAGCACTTGTTGGCCCTTTTGCCTTCTGTCTGCGGTCCAGCTCACTATATATATCGGTCAATGTGTATTACACATAATATTAAACTGTAATAATAATAATAATAAAAAAAAATTAAAAATTAAAACCCTTCTACTTAAAAGCTCTTTTGTGGATCTATGTGTGTACGTGCACATGAGTAAGGGCATTGTCATGGACAATATGTGATGATAGAGCGTCTCCTTTTGTTGCAAATTTCCAGCAATTCTCTACCCATTCTCCTCACACTTACTGTGAGTGACATGAGCAGCAGCAATCAGTCACATTGGAGAGGCGACACGGGGCTTTGAGTAATGAGCCGTTTGTCAACCTGTGAACATACTGAGCCTCCATCAATAGCGAATGACTGCGGTGCGATTACGGTTTAATGCAGACCTGCAGAGAAGCCTTGTATGCAGACTGCAGAACGGGAGAAAATGACAAAAGAGAGGACCATGTGAATTCAAGATGAGAGAAGAAATCTGTTCATTCATCTGTTTCAGAAATCTGTTCAGAGATACTTCACTCAGGCGTGTGAAGTATCTCAGGCCATTTTTCACAGGCTGACTGAAGGACTGACAGGATTATGGTGTGGTGTAGTGGTATATAGCGAAAACATGACTGATATCCCATCAGTGACTGTCCACTTCAATCAGTCAAGTTCAACAGATGTACCTCAAATATCTGCACCTATCTATCTATCTATCTATCTATCTATCTATCTATCTATCTATCTATCTATCTATCTATCTATCTATCTATCTATCTATCTATCTATCTATCTATCTATCTATCTATCTATCTATCTATCTGTCTGTCTGTCTGTCTGTCTGTCTGTCTGTCTGTCTGTCTGTCTATCACCAACTGATTAATGAATTAATGATTAACGATTAATCATTAATGATTAATGATTAACCCTATAAAATAAAAATAAATGTCAGAATGTACTTATTTCCCTCAAAAAGTAATATTTTTTACCTGTGCACACACACACACAGAATTTGTATTTATTTATTTTACTTTTTTTTTATATAGTAGCAGTTCTATGCAAATGCAGTTGATATACAGTTCTTAAGAGAAAATGACATCTTTTATGGCATTACATATACACATTCTGAAACAAACACACCGATGACAATAACAGTTATCAGTATTTGTCTTCCTGTGCAAACAGCTTAAGCTCTTTGAGCTTAACACAGTGCTGCCTCCTACCAAGAGGTCAATGAAGTGCAATTAGTTGTCACTAGGATTCGTGTTTATTCACTGCTCAGGCACATTCAGAAAATTCAAATACTTACTGTATCGTGCTCTTTTAATATATGCCCATACATAACTGGCAAATAAAACCTTTTCATGGAAATGGAAAACTGTGGCTCTTATTGACATCCCACGGTTTCAGTGCCTACAATTTGCATAATAGGAGGCCTAAAAATTCTGACACAATTACACACTCCTCTCCAAATGAGTCTGTGGGATGGACCTGAGGGCGCTCGGTGTGTCTCACCTCAGAAAGTAAGGCTATTTTGTTTGGCACAGGCAACCGAGTCGGAGAGACAGCGAGCCCTTGTGTGAGCTCAGAACCGCTGGGTTTTACTCTTCCAGTCATTAGCAGAGAAAATTGGGCATTTCCTAATGACTTCACACTTTCCAACGCATGGGTTAATCCATCTCTACTCAGGGTAGCTGTGTTGGAAAGTGTATAGCCACAAAAGAAGGAACAAATCTCTTTCTGTGCTATTCAGGAGTCAAAATTACCTCATGAGCTTCAGCGAGTGCTCTCCCACCTCATTTATGGTTAAAGCCCACATTAGCGAGATTACAAAATGGAGACTGTTTTGTCTGGTTACCGAAATAATATCACTGCAGATGATGCAATATACATTCACAATCATTTTGGTTATATGCATACAATAATTGCAGGTTTGACTAGGCAGGATGGATTCAGTTGACTCGTGAGGTTAAATGACTCTCTCAGAGGTTCGTCGAGTGTGTCTGCTCTGAGGAAGTCATTACACAAGAGCATGAACTCTGCAGCACTCTTTGTTTAGCTTTGAATGAAGCCGTGAGCTGTCCCCCATTAGGTGGTGAATAGGTAAATGGGCTTGATTAATATTTGAAAGCTGTAATCAAATAACCGCCAGCACTCTCTTGCCCAATGTACTCTCTCTGCATCTAAGTGGATCGCCGTTGCCTTGCAATTACATCGAAGCGGGACCTATTAACCCTTATGAGAAGAGAATGCTCAAAAATTTGATTTTTTGCAGAGGGAAATGTCATAGTTTTAAGTTACACTGGCTGAATACTAACCATTTTGGTTTTGAGCTCTCAGAAATCTCTGAAGTTGCGCTTGGATTTGAGACACATTATATAATTAAATAAAATACAATTAAATCAATGTATTTATTTACAACACAAAGCTTTTTTTTAATCTATCAATTTAAGTATTTAGGTTATGTTGACTGAATAACATTTATTTCATTTCTTTTCAAGCTCTTAAAAGCATCTGAAGTTGTGCTTGGATTCGAGATGCATTATCTACAGCCTGCTTTGTTGATTAAGAATTAAGAGTAAAAAGAAAAAATCATCAGTTATGCAAATAAAATAAATGAAATATCTACAGCCCACTGTATTAAGACATACAAAATGAACCAGTTATGTAATTAACAAAATAAGTATGTAAATAAAATCAAATTAGACTAGATAAATTAATTTCCTTGCAAAAACGTTTATTTAAATGTACAAATAAATAGTTTTACATTACTTTGTTTCAATTGCTACAGTTTTACTTTAAAGCTCACGAAACGCCTCTGAAGTAGTGCTTGAATTTGAGATACATTTTCCATAGAGCACTGTATTGATCAAGATATGAAAAACTTAATCAGTTCTGATGCTGTGCTCAAAGAAAATGCCACAGAGTCTGTATAAAAATGTTGTTTTGTGTATTGTTGTTATTGATTTCTGGATTCATTGTCCTCAGCTCTTTACAGTTAAACTGTAGTGCAGGAAACTGGATTGCCAGCAAAAGATTTTTTTTTCCCTTTCTTCTTCTTCTTCGTCAAACCTAGAATGTAAATAAAGACAGAAGCAAATGTCAGAGCCCAACACTGGCATTCTGAGATGTGGTTTTCCTCTTGGATACATAATAAGTTAAAGATGCAGTTTGGCCTCTAGCTCTCTTTAGATCTAAACACAATCAGTTTTGCTCTGGGCCTGTAATTTGAGGCCCGCTATATCTTTTTTCTCTCGTCTTTCTCCCTCAAACTCTCTCCCTGGCTTTCTTTTGCTTTTTCTCTGTTTTGTCATTTTATGGGAAAGCCACATTGGCATTTTTGTCGTGACTGCTTGCAGTGGTGGGTCGCAGCGAATGGGCAGAGATGGATGAAGTTAATGACAGTTTGTGAACCTTTCTTGGAGTTTCCTCTGAAGAGGCCCCAGCCTCACTCCGTCCGAAAGCCATGTGCTCCTGTGAGTTACAAATGCTCTGCTAAACCATTCATCAGTGTCAGCTCTCAAACATACATATACATTTGAAGATGAAAAGGAGTCATTTAGCTTAAAGGATTAAATTATTTTTATCTGTAAATATAACAAAACCGTGCACTTTACAATTCAAAGCAGCTTGAAGAATGTTTGATTGATGAATAACCTTTGATATTTTAAAATGAGGTATAAAACTATCTGCGTATCTTACTACTTTTAGTACAGAACTGGAAAAGTGCATATTGTATTTTACAAGTTTTAATCAGCTTTCTGTAGTACAGTAAATATTTTTTTATATTAAATCCTTCATATCATATTTTATTTATCTATGACCTGAAAAGTAGCTTGTACTCTTCTGGCCTACTTTGAAACTTTGTAGTGCAGAACTGTTAAAGCCATTGACTACTTTTGTTGCACTTTCCCCCCCAAGTTCCTTTTAAACGCATGTCTAACTTTGTCAAGGAGAGAGAAAAAAAAAGGAATTTCCAAGCTAGTCCAAGATGGTTAGTTCTTGTTCGGTGCTGGTTTAGCTGATCAACAAACATACTTTGATCCTGCTGACCAAGTGTGGCTTGATATAGTAGTTAAGTTAGTTAAAATGCCTGGTGGAGACACTAACATAACTAACATATTTCAGTGTCCAACCATTATAGCAATATAGTATTCTGTTTTCTAAACAACCAAAATAACCTGGACTGGTTCATTTGTTCCTTTTCATTAAATGTCTTTTTTTATGCTTGGAAGTAAATTACTGGTAAATTTAACAAATAATTACTAAGCTGGCAAGAAACACATTTCATTAAACATGAAATTCTGAAGCAGAAATTGAATTTTCTTATAAAACATTTTATACACATAGGTTTATATATATATATATATATATATATATATATATATATATATATATATATATATATATATAAACCTGATTTAAAAAAAGTTGGGACATTGTACAAATTGTGAATAAAAAAGGAATGGAATAATTTACTAATCTCATAAACTTATATTTTATTCACAATAGAATATAGATAACATATCAAATGTTGAAAGTGACACGTTTTGAAATGTCATGCCAAATATTGGGTCATTTTGGATTTCATGAGCGCTACACATTCCAAAAAAGTTGGGGCAGGTAGCAATAAGAGGCCGGAAAAGTTAAATGTACATATAACAAACAGCTGGAGGACTAATTTGCAACTTATTAGGTCAATTGGCAACATGGTTGGGTATAAAAAGAGCCTCTCAGAGTGGCAGTGTCTCTCAGAAGTCAAGATGGGCAGAGGATCACCAATTCCCCCAATGCTGCGGTGAAAATAAAAAAATAAAAGGGAAAACCTAACAATTCGTGTCTGTTTGGTAGTGAAATGGCCTTTTGCGAGCTCTGAGAGTGTTTTGTTCTTAAATGCCGAAGCAGGGTCTTAACAGTATGTTTATGTGGATAAAACCCACGTATGGTGTTGTGGATAAAGTGTCATTGGTTAAAACATTTTAGCCGCCCAAGAACATTTTTCAAATTCTTTGAGTGTTTGAGAACCAAAATAGATGCAAGATGTGGAAGGTGTGGAAAAAAAAAGAGCTGTGCATATTTACTTACGTGAAAGAAAATGAATCCCAAAGCTTTTGCCATCAAAATCTACAAATAATATATAAATTACTCCACCTCCCTCAATGGCTGAGGCAACAGCCATCTCAGATTGAGGTATGGCACATAAAATTGCCTGATTATATAGCACATCAAAAATTATAAATGAAAGCATCAAAGTTCCTCAAGTCTGTCTTGTCTCAGATACTTTATTCACTTTTATTTTTTCAGTAGGGTATGTTGATGTATATATTCATGAAGGATATACTGTACACTGCAAAGCATGGCTGGAGGGAAAATCCTCTTCATTTCCGTTCATAGACACAAGGCTGTCTAAATCCATGTTTTGACTGCTTACTCATGACTGAGTAATGTTCACTATGTTGATTCATTGCCCATTCAAACAGGAACCTTGGATGAGGAATGAATTTTAAGATGATTGATATCTTGTTTGCTATTGATTAATTCACAGATTGTTTAGCTCAGGCTATTGATCCTCTGGTAGTTGAACTGATAAAAGATGACATGAACCTGATGTGGGTAGTAATGACGCCATGTTTCAACTGATGGACATTATGCTATGACAACGTGATTACATCATCAGCTCTCGGATTGGTGGTATTTTAGGACAATGGTTTGGACAAAGTATGGTGGGAGTGCTTGATGAAAATAAATTAATAAGAATAAAAATAATAAGAATAAAAATCCAGATCATGAGATAATATTGATTATTTTATTCTATTTACAGCACTTGCTTTTAATAGTTAAGTTAATAATAATAGTTAATAAAAAATGCATATAGTTTAGTGTCCAATAAAAATAAGCTATTTACAAATTAAGTTAGTAAGTGCCAACGTTAAAGCAAGTTATTTGTGGAAACAATTATTTCAGTTCGTTGTTATTTATTTATTGTTATTTTTCCTGATGCAATATACTGTAAATGGGTTTTATGAAAATACAGTATCATTCAAAAAGTCTGTAAGATTTTAAAAATGTTTTTGAAAGAATTCTCTCATGCTCACCATTACAATTTAAAGTAATTTAATTTTGAATTGTTTGGACATTTGTGTTGCCTTAAAATTTTTTTTTTTTTTTGGAAACATTTTTTTCAGGAATTTTTAATTATTATTGTTATAGTTTTTTTTTTTTTAATAAATTTCCTTATTGTTTTTATTAATCAATTTAATGCATACTTGCTCAATAAAAGTATGAATTTATGTTTTTTGCATTACTTTTGGTGAAAAGTTATGTATTGAATATTTTCCTGCTGAAAGTTATTGTACTGAACTAATGCAGCTGGTTCTCTAACTGCAGTCTAAATGCAGGTGAATCCCTCTGCTGAAGCGTTGGGTGTGTGCGAGACAGGAAGAAGGCTTAAGACACATCGCTGTGTGTTTGATAAATGTTAAAGGAGTTGAAAATTTGCCGCTTCATCTGCCTTCGATTATTTTGCAATCAACATGCATATTTTCCTCAGTGAAACGCTGTCATCGGCTTCTTCTGCAACCCATCCCTCCATGAAAATATCCCTGGGGCAGCCTACTGCTATACTGCTATGTACAGTTCATTACTCTTTGCTGGTGACCAGACCTGAGCGCTCATTCTTCACATACTGAATGTAGATCACAGCTATTCATAATCCATCTCATTGAAGGCTGATTTGCCAAACAAGCTCAGATAATTCATGCTAATCAAGGCCATGAGAAGATAGGAATAAAACCCACAGAGACATTTTGCACTCCACTATACTTCCAGGCTTTTTTTGCATCCTACTGAGTGCATGGACCTGGATTTTTTCCAAATTCTTTTTCATGAACGTTTTAGACAGTGTTGCTATAAAGCAGACTGTTGTGACAGTTTTGCGAAGGTCATACAGGCTTCTAAGTCTTAACAGTTTACCTTGATTCTTGTGTGCCTTTTTTGAGTCACATAAGTGTTCCAATGTTCTGAACAATTTAATGAGTTCTTGTGCACAAAGCATATGAACGTAATTTACTCTTTCTTTACAAGATGAACGAGTGTATGAGACAAGACAACCGAAAATGATAAAAAAAATTTAAATTTCTGGACCTTTTATAACTTTATTATCCTTCATCCCCAATCAAACTGCCGGACTGTAATTATTACAACAGCGACACTGTGTCGAGTACATCATTTGGTCCCCAAATGGCTACCACTGGCTCTGCTGTGACCGAGCAAACGTTGTAGTGGTCAGCCCTGTCGCCTTAGGCTGGAAAGTTGTGGGTTTCTGATGCGTGTCAAGTTTGAGTCAGTCTGCTGCTAAATCTAAAAAAAGAAGACTTCACGGTCAGACAGGCTGACCACAGAGACATCAGTCGTCCCAGGGTTCCCCTGCCTTCTCATGAAGCCTGTGGCCTGCCAGCCCATAACAATGAAGGTTTAAACGGGCCAGCAAGAAGCATGCTGTAAAAGACATTAGCTGGAAATAGCTATGAGCGTGACCAGCCGGTCCATGCGGGGCGTGCAAAGACGGCTCAGCGTTTATGGGAACAAATATCAGCCCTTCTCATTGCTGTTTTTGTTTCCTGCTTCCTTTTCATGTGCGGACATCCCCACCTCGCTCTGTTCTTTTACATTTTAATACCCGACTTTTGAACGGCCCTTGTTTGATGAGGTTTTACAATCTCCTCCCTGTGTTCTCTTTAATTGGCCACGTTTCATTTTCCAGTTGGGTCTCAAAAGATTGAACGGCATTTGCAAGCAGGGCAGACTTGAGTAGTGGCTAGGCTCTGCGAGCCTGAGAGTATTGCCTTACTGTGACCACAGCTCTTAAAAACAGAAAATCCATCTTCAGTGTTTTGAAGGGAGGGGAAGAGCCATAGCAGAGATAAGTCAGCAGGGTTTGTCAGATGTAGCGCTTCCTCAGAGTGATCGGCCTGTCTGCCAGCGGACAATTCTGGCAGCCACCCGTATGCGTTGCCTCAGAAAACGCCCATAGATCAGAAGAGATGCGTTTCAGAATGCTCTAAAATTCTCTGAGCTCGGCGAGATATTCATCAAGATAACTTCCATTAAAAAATGTTTCTTTTGTTAATGCATTAATCCATTTCTGTCACTATCTTTATCGCCATCGTTACACCACTTCTGCTGAACGTGGGAGAATCTCGACATATTACCACATGAAATGCTGAATTTATGATTTATTCTGCATGTGTTGTTGAGTGTTTTGCAAAACAATCAGGTTTTGCCGCCTCAAATCAATTATGCTTTGACCAAGTAACTAGCGGGACTAGCAAAGACAATCCTCCACTTCATGGGCGTAATTCACTTTGGCAGGTCTGCATATTTGGCTTGGCCGCATGCCTGCCTGCTACAGCTGTGCAGGAGACATTTCCGCAAGCTTTTTCCTCCCTTCTTCTCTGGGAGATTACGTTGTCTTTTTGATGTCTGCCAGCCAACAGATCTATGATGCTTGGGTCAATGACATGATGCTCATCTGGTCATTTATTTAAAAATATATTAATAATTCAATGCATAAATGCAAGGACTTGAATATACAGTACTTCTTCCCTGATGAGCATGGTTTTCCTTATTTGAATTCATTTTAAAATAAACATTTTATATTAGTTTTGGAGGCATAAAGTCATGAAATGAAGAAAAACGGCTTAATTAAAAGGAATAATTTCTTGAAAATGTACTTATATACAATAGTTTGGCATAATCTTTTATTATTATTTCTTAGAAAAAAAAGAGCTTGTATACATGGGTTTTCAAGGTAATATATATATATATATATATATTTATACTGTATATACACAAGCTATAAGGAAATATATTATTCACAAGTTATTTCCTAAACATAAATTATATTTCTTTATAATATAATTTTTCTTTCTAAATTTAATTTATATTTTTTTCTATTGCCCTGCCTGGAAAATGAGCCCATGTTGAGTGTCTTTTCCATCACCTTCCAAGACGCAGAGCGAACAGTGAAAGCGAAAAAGAGGGCTAAAGTGATGGCAAAACCACCCACAAGACCAATACAGGAGCGGCAAAGGCAAAGGAGTGAGACATCAAATAATTCTCCACCTCCTGACAGGACACGAAGTACTGGAGCTAATTGCAGGGATCAACGAACAAAGGAATTCACTCAGACATGATTTAATGGAGGCAGGCCAAGAAAACCTGTTTCAATTACAGCAAAGAAGAATATTCAAGTGGCCAGCCGAAGAGTTGGAAACTGCCTCTGGGGAAATCTCTGGCCATTGAATGAAGACTGAACACTGAGAGCACTGACTGTGTAGGCTAGTGCACAAATCACCTGGGCGGTGGGCTTCAGCCAATAACAGGTGACATGAAAAGTAGATTGGGGTTAGGAGTAAGAAGTAAATCACTTCAGAGCATCAGCAGCTGATACATTCTATCAAATTAAATGAGAAAAATAAATAATCTGGGCGACGACACACAGAAAATGGAGGATGTTTCTGCAGACATATCTCTGTCAAATATACTGCAAGTGCAATTGTCTGCTCAGGCCAAGAGGTAAAAATCCTTCCTTCCTCCAGAATGAAAACCAAGGGGAAATGTCTGCAGGTGACAGGAAGCAGCAGAAGTGGTAAATGTTATTATTGCAGAAAAGTTTCTGATACATCCCTCAAAGTTGATTTTGTCCCATGGGCTGTAGAACAGGGCTAATTATTTCTCTGTTTTTCAAACCTGAAGTTTGTCCGCAATATTATTCAGTGATGAAATTATGTGTTTGGGGGTAGAGAAGTCATTTTTATGACAGATATACATATTGGTTGACATCAACACAAGTGACTTCCACAGCAGCTGGGTGCAGTGAGCAGGAAATCTGTCCTCTGTTTACATCATGATTGAATGTGGAAAAGGGTGGGTGGTATTTGTGCTATGGTGTGTGTGCGCCTTCATAAGTAGTGTGTGAAGTGTATGACCCCAAATACATTTCACACACAGAGTGAAGGTAAAACACTTGGCCTGTATGAAATGAATCTCCAGGAATTTGATTTGAATTGGATTTCGAACTATCCATGAATGTGGTTGGGTTTGAATTGTAAAAATCAATGTCCATGGGTCTTTTTGATGTTTAGATGACAAAATAATCAGATTGCATTTTTGATTAAAAAAAAAACATTTGGCATGCTGTGTAAACAAAGCAACAGGTCTATTGTATTGTACAAACACAATGTTAGAGTTAACTGTGTACATTGTGAAGTACAAAAATCTTGGGAATATTTTATTTATATGGCAATATTATAAAAAAATACAGTTTACATTATTTAACAAGGATAATTGAGGTGTCAGAATACACTGCTGGAAGGAACGAAGAAGCCGTTGATAAACAAAACTGTCATTTATTAAATCCAACACACATAGTAAATCCACACTTGGAAGGGAAGGAAGACACATGTACAGGTGCTTCTCAATGAATTAGAATGTCATGAAAAAGTTCATTTATTTCAGTAATTCAACTCAAATTGTGAAACTTGAGTATTCAATAAATTCAATGCACACAGTCTGAAGTACTTTAATTCTTTGGTTCTTTTCATTGTGATGATTTTGGCTGACATAAAAAAAAACACCAAATCACAATCTCAACTAATTAGAATACTTCACATTTTTAGTGAATTGTTGGCCTTCTGGAAAGTATGTTACTGTTATTTACTTTACATATATGCAATACTTGGTAGGGGCTCCTTCTGCTTTAATTACTGCTTCAATTCGGTGTGGCATGGAGGTGATCAGTTTATGGCAATGCTGAGGTGGTATGGAAGCCCAGGTTTCTTCTCCTTCAGCTCATCTGCATTGTTAGGTCTCTTGTTTCTCATTTTCCTCTTTACAGTCAAGCACACCAACACCATGGTAATTTAACCAACTTTTGGTGCTTTTGATAGGTGCCAAATCCTGCTGGAAAATGAAATCAGTACAAAATGCTGGTCAGCAGGAGGAAGCATGAAGTGCTCCAAAATCTCTTGGTAAACAGTTGCAGTTACTTTGGTTTCCAAAAGAACACAATGGACCAACACCAGCAGATGACATTGCACCCCAAATCATCACAGACTGTGGAAACTTAACACTGGACTTAAAGCAACTTGGGCTTGAAGCATCTTGATGCCTTGACTGCAGTCTCAGTCTATTCCTTGTAAAGTTCACTAAAATTCTTGAATCGATTTTGCTTGAAAATCCTCATAAGGCTGCGGTTCTCTCGGTTGGTTGTGCATCTTTTTTTTTCTCCACACTTTTTCCTTCCACTCAACTTTCTGTTAACATGCTTAGATACAGCCAGCTTCTTTGGCAATGAAAGTCTGTGGCTCCTTGTGAAGGATGAATGATTGTCTTCTGGACAACTGTCAGATCAGCAGTCTTCCCCATGATTGTGTAGCCTAGTGAACCAAACTGAGAGACCATTTTGAAGGCTCAGGAAACCTTTGCAGGTGTTTTGAATTGATTAGTTGATTGGCATGTCACCATATTCTAATTTGTTGAGATAGTGAATTGGTGGGTTTTTTGTTAAATGTGAGCCAAATCATCACAATTAAAAGAACCAAAGACTTAAACTACGTCAGTATGTGTGAGTTGAATTTATTTAATACCCGGGTTTCACAGTTTGAGTTGAATTACTGAAATAAATGAACTTTTTCATGACATTCTAATTTGTTGTGTACTCGTTGTGTACAGAAGCAACTGTACACAACGAGTAGACTTGACAAACACAGACTGGGGCTAAAATACACAGGATAACGAGGGAATTGGGAGGAACACAGGTGAACAGAATGAGTTATTAAGAGACAACGAGGACAGAAGCAGAAACAACCCCCCCGGAAGGCACGTTCTCGCAATGTAGAACCAACAGAGGGAGGGATGGGTGGGAATTGGGAGGAAGCTTAGGATGAGGATGGACACCCGGGAGGGGGCCGGTGGACCGAGTCCAGGGAGGTGACGATAGAGTGAGGAGACAAGGATGAAACAGGAGGAACCAGGGTGGACCAGACAGAGGGAGGAGCCAGTGATACGGTAGGAAGGGACTTGGAGCATGTGGTGCTAGGTGGGACCCAGGCCACAGCCATAACAGTTACCCATGCTGGGGGAATGGAGGGAGGAGCCATGAAAGAGGAAAGAGCTGATGACTCCAGGGGGCTGACCAAAGGCAGCAGAGCAGGAGGTGGAGGAGCCCAAGGTAGAGACGGAGAGCCGATGAGCCAGGGCAATGGGGAGGATTTGGAGGGCCGAGGTCAGAAGACTCATAGGCGAGGGAGATAGCTGCAACTATCCAGCTGCTTAACATCTGTTTGGGTGCTGAAATTGCCCATGCCTTAGAAGGTTTCCCTGAATGGTCTCTACTCGGAGCTCCTGGGCTTGACGTAGCTAGGGTAGATGGAGTCTATTTAGGAGGTAGTGGGATATGAAATTGCCCAAAAAGTCGTCGACAAGGGCGGGGACTGAAACAGAAGAGTCTTGAATGATTGGTTGTACTGGTAACAGTGATAATGTAGCTATTTCTGGTTCTATTTGAAGGGTACTCACCGCAGAGAGTGTGGGGATCTGACTAGGCAGAAGCTGATGAAATGTGAGGATTCAAACCTTGACAGTAGGCACTGAGGAGAGCAGCTTCAGCCGCAAGCCACTGCTAGTGTACAAAATTGCAGTGTGTAATCACTGGTGGTGGATGAGCCTTGACACAGGTGCACAAGTTGGTCGGTCATGGAAAGTTCTCCAGTAGCAGAGCCAAACACTTCCTTGAAATTATTAATGAAAGTATAATATTAATCTATTATGGTACTGTCAGCGTTCAATATTGCCCGGGCCCATTCCAATGCTTTGTCGTTCAGGAGGGAAATTAAAAAGGCTTCCTTTGAATGGCGTGCCAGTGACAGGCATGAGAGAGGTCTGGAGGATGTCTACCAGTTCCTCCAGGACCTCAGCATTATATGGAAGAAAGGGATCCATGGATGTGTTGGTTCCTGGTCTGGTATTCTGTCACAAACAGGCCAGAGGCAAGAGGAGTGCAGATAAACAGAAGGGTTTATTGACAATGTTGAAATGGTGAGGATCAAAAGTAGGTGAGTAAGAGAGATATATGAAAGTTCTGGGTATCTTGGATCTTGATAATCTCGGGTCTAATATTTGCAGGAATCCTGGAGATGAATAGGTGCAGAGGAGAATCGGGATCACAGAGACATATGAGAACATTGGAGGTAAGGAAACAACAGGTAATTATTCAGGAAAGGAGTCTTGTTATTGTATCTTGTTATTGTATCTTGTTATAGGAGTGCTAGTGATTGTTCAGGTAGTGAACAGTAGACCAGACAGTGTGATACTGTGTGGAGTGTGGAGATATAGCTGGCTTAATGAGTGACTGCAGGTGCGGGTGATTAGAATTCCGGTGATTAGGATCTGGTGAGTGTTGAAGGAGGTGACTCTGTTGACATGAGTGACTGTGATGCTTCCCTGACAGCAACATTATGTTTTAAATGTAAGTTACTTAATATTAACTTTTTTAAATCAGACACACAGTTTTAATTGTTTCATTGGATAATTTTTTAGACACACACAAAGGTTCTCTGTTCATCTACTGTATAGGAAAAAATACAGTCAAACAGGTTTGGAGCAACATTAATAATGACTTAAGTTTAATTTTTGGGTGAACTATCACTTTAATATGAGACCACCCCCACGATAACAGGAAGTATGACTCAGACTCTCATAACAAAGTAATCTCTCATCCTTTACTGCAAATCAGTAAAGCCAAGTCATTGTAGTCACTGGCCTCGTTGTGTGTTTCTGACAATATATTCATAGTGCAGGTATTTAAAATGCCCTGGCGCACATGTTGATATTGCATTATAATAAATTTAGCAAATCACTTCTTTTATTGTTATTGGTGCAACGCCAGAAACGAATCGACCAATGCTGTCCTTGACTGAATCACTTTCTTTTTGGTGACTCGCTCTCTTTGTTCATTGGTTGTAATTTTATTCCATACAGTGCGCTGTGGATCATGTATATAAATGAAAGCAAATCAGTGATAGTTAAAGAGAGAACAAGATTAATTCACTTGAACAAATTCCTGGCTAATGTGTTTTATTTGATCTGTTGCTGTTGCATGAACGTGTAATTTATCATTGCCTTTTTATATAGGAATGATTAAAGGTAAGGTGCGGCTTGGATGATAAATGTGTCTGGCTGGATGTTCATATCAGCAGTCCTGTATCATTTAGCATGGTGGGAAATGATGAGTCACTTGTAACTTAACCAGTTCCTGCTTTCCACTGGCATGCAGAAGAAAGAAACAATCTACACACATTTTCCTCTTGTTTTCCTTCTTTCTTTCTCCTACAAACAGATCTGCCACTAAAGCAGCAGGTCTACTTCCTGCAGGCTACAAATGAGGAAGTTATTGTTGAACCGGGGTGAGGTGGGGTGGGGGGGTTGTTTAGGAAACCAACAAGGTATAAAGCTAAGCAGGGCACATAGGAATTATTACCTGTGATATTAATAACAGATGTTTTTGTTTGAAAGAGTTCACTTGGAGCATTTAAAAAAAAAAAACAATTTAAACTTATTAACCAGCTTAAGCCAGCTTAAGCCTGGTTACAGTCTGGGTTGATGGTTTTACAAATTTTTTACCCTGGAATACCAATAAGATATTTATTAAAAGGGGTGGTTGATTGTGATTTCACTTTCTTAATGTAAGTTAGTGTGTAATCTTGCTGTTTGAGCATAAAAGATCTGCAAATTTGCAGTGCTTAAAGTTCAATGCAAACAGAGATATTGTCTTATAAAATTCTGGCAGTTTAATGCCTAGAAAAATGGCTGGTAAGGGACTACAAGGAGCTTCTTCCCAGGTCCGTTACATCACAAACCCAGATAAACCCCGCCCCGGGGAATAAACAAATAATGTAAAAGAAAAGAGGAAGAGAAAGCTAGGGGTGCACATAAAACTGTTCAAATATGAATCGTGATTCTGTCTTTTAATAATTCTAATGGACTCACAAGTTTCAAGACCAATGTTCTAAAGCAGCATTTCTCAATCCTGTTCCTCGCGTCGCCCTGCTCTCCATCTCTCTTTCTCTCTCTCTCTCTCTCTCTCTCTCTCTCTCTCTCTCCTCTCTCTCTCTTATTCAGATCATCAGATCAGCTCCAACAAACTGTTCCATTTATACACTTATTTTCGCATAGCAATGAGAAGTGTTATACATGGACGCGTGTACGGTTGCTGTGCTTTATTACAGTTTTAATCAGAATAAAACCGTATATTAAAAGCTAACAGAAGCAGTAGCATTTAAAAACAACAGCATATCTAAAAGTATGAGACAACAACAAACAAACATACCATTAAGAGCCATGCTTGCACAGGTTTTGTGTGTGATCCTCTTCATTAATATTCTATGCGTCTCAACTGGGCTCAAGTTGATAAGCAATATAGAGTATGTCTTTGTTTACAATACAACCGGTGGCACATTCTGAGGTTTAGGGTGAGATGTTCAGACACACTCTAGAGGCGGTTTAGCGAATCACAACACACTGAGCCAGCTGACCAATTGCGTATTTCTGAGGGAGGGGCTTCATAATAAAAGGAAATAATCGAGGCGTTTGTCAGAGAAGGGACAGATTGGTGTGGAATAAAGGTAAATTATTTGAATAATAATGCGTTTTTGAAAAAAACTTAGCATGAACAAGTTACACAATCAAGCCTATAAAAAAAACAGTCAACCACCCCTTTAAGAAACAAGATATTTTGAAGAACTCTGGGATCGAGCTTTAGATATTATGGACTGTGTTGACATGCTTGCACAGTTATTAAACATCAGACTTTTAAAAATATTTTCATAAAAAATATTTAAAAATAAACTATACTTTGTGTTTTATTTCCTTGGTATGAAGTTTCAGAAAACTAGTAACTGCTGCTATGTTGGTTTTGTTTCTAACTATAAACACATGAAAGAGTGATGCAAATTTGACATCTTTCTCTTTTCTGACCACTGTAATCAGTATCTCAAATCTCTTTCGTGGCACTCCTGTTATTTCCTGATGCATTTTCAAGATACTGTATATGTAGGCTATATATATGATTGAGTCAGATTTTGAATAATCACAATTGCGTGAAATTGTGTGACAAGCTTTGTACTTTCATGTGAGTGAGATCTGAGAAAAGAGTAGGAGATACATGCAGATAGGAAGATTGTCACAGATTCCAGTAGATAAGAAGCTCTGTCAGCATCTATCACCAAGTGGCTGTATAGAATGCTCAATAACATTAGAAAAATGCTGTACCTGCTAGCTAATCAAAAAGAATATGGTTATTAAATCCTTCATGTGCATGGACTGGTGATAACCTAAGAGGTATTCCATAGTGCTCAATCAGTAACAGAACTGAACCTCTGGGATTATTTATACTACTATCTTTTGAAGTCTTGCTCATCTTCCCCCAAGATGGAATGAACATTTACTGCACAGACACTTTTCATCACTTAAAGTGCTGCAAAATCCATTAGTATCCTCTGTTATTGCTTAATATGTGTGTGTGTAATGAAGGTAACATCTACTGCGTGTGTATGAACTTCGGTGAGTGGGTGAGTGAAAGAGAAAGAAAGAACGAAAGAACGAAAGAACGAAAGAAAGAAAGAAAGAAAGAAAGAAGAAAGAGAGAGAGAGAGCACGTCAAGGCACAATAAGTTGGTTGGAGTCATATAGGTTTACATTAGGAAATCTTTGAGAAAGAATCTACTGGAGTGAGGCCACCTGAGAGAAAGGCCTCCTAATCCAACCACCTTTTATTCTTTCTTCAGTGGAACACAAAAGGAGAAACTTAGAAGACTATTTTCCATGCAAAATGTCTTTAATTAACCATAATTTTGTTTGGATAACAGATTCTCTCCTTGGTGATTCGTTCATGAGTCAGACTGATTCAGTTATAACATTCTGTACTGACTCATTCTTTCAGTACATGCTTGGAAAATGCCACATGACTTGTATTGACTTTGTGATACTTTGATACTTTGTTTTTGTTGCCCTTTCATTGTAATTGTAAAGATCAGCCAGCACACATGGGTTCCATGGAATACAGTCATACTGAATTGGAACAACATGAGATTTAATAAATGAAGAATTTTTATTTTTAGATTAACAATTCCTTTCGTGATAAAGCTAATGCCAAAGCCATGAAACTATATATATATTTTTTTTTTCAGGTCAAGCAATAAGCAGAGTCTCTTCCCAGCACAACCTTGAATTCATTATTTTATTAGAATATTAATAATGTTTGACCAAATTTGTGCATGCTGATTATTCGTTAAACAGAAATAGCCATGCAAGAAATACTCATTATGGCTTCATATTAAAATAATAAGTAACAAAACAAAATTATATTCATAATTTTAAAATCACACATACACACACACACACACACACACACACACACACACACACACACGTGGTTCACATAGGTTCACATTTGACAGACAGTTCACAGTTTGTTACCAAATTGAAATTAATGAGCTCTATATGTATGTGCAGAAATATTCTCTTTCAGTAAAAATGTCATAATCACAAATTTCACACATTGTCCCTTCTACTGACTTGCATGCACTTCTATTACAGCTTCTGTCTCAGGCTTCATTAAATTTCATTTTTACTTTATTTAGTGCTCACCTCTGAACTGTCTACATTTTTAGCTAATTGTTAGCAAATGCCATATCTTATTCATTTGATGCTGTGATAGTGTTTTGCTTCCATTTTCTTTTTTTTTCTTTTTTTTGGAGGAGAGGAAAAAAAATTGAATTATTCATGCAGAAATGTATCGGAAAAAAAGTTTTACTCAAGTATAAAATTGTTTTTATTCTGGCCCTCCTTGTATCACTTATTTTTCTCCTTGGAGTGCAAAAGTAATGTAGAAGAATAACCTTGAGCCGTCCAGTTCAAATTTTCCTTTTATTCAGAAATAAATCCTTTGCAAATGCCATTTATGCTGCTTGGTTGAACTGAATGGTAAAATTAAAAACTGCCTGTTTATATATCACATTGGTGCCACTGCCACATATTTAATCCTGTTGCCAATAGAAGATTTGCTTAGAGATTGTGATGGTACAAGAATTGCAAAAAAATTTGTTCTGTCATATTCAAACTTTTTTCATCAAATTCATTTGTCTCTGTTCACTCTGCTGTGGTTACATGTGAGGAATAAAAAAAATAAAAATAAATGTTTGACCTTAAAGTTTCCATGTTAATAATAATAATAATAATAATAAAAAAAACAACAAGAAGGAAAGAATGGCTTCTTGAGTGAGAACCCCCCCCCCCTCTCTTTTTTAGTTTCTTTAACAAGAGTGTATTTTTATATAATGTTACATTATACTGTAACATGCTAAAATAATTAGGGAAGACCATTAAAATGCACATAAGATGCTACAGAAGTGGATATTCAAACCTCTACGTCAATAATATATAGTGCTTTGAAAAGTCAGACCACTAACCAAATCCAAACACTAAAAATAAATGATTCCTTAACATTTCTCAGATTAGTGATTTAAATGTAATATGCAAGTCAGTACATTGCCTACAGATGTGCCTGCTGTTAAACACATGTCATCACTGTGAATACAGATTAATATGGATATTGTAGCAGTATGTTTTATTGTAACACTCATACTGCAGGAGGCGTTCAATGTTTCAATGCAGGCCTGTCTCCTACGCATGAGGTGTTCTAAATATGACACATGATGAGTCTGGCTGTTAGCATGGACAGAGGAAAGGCTATACTGAAATAGTATCGAGCTCAGATAGAGGACAGTATTGGCGCAAACTTCCACAGTATGTAATATGTCTAGCAGAATGTAACCACCACGACTAAAAATATTTCAGTGACATCCATCTCATGGCATGATAGCTCAATGTAAAATAAACACATAGACTTCACTTCTCAGGTTTCATCTCTAAAAAAGTTTCATCAGTATACCTCACGATAGTGGCGAGATGGCAGATATATCCTTACAGTCAATAGTGGGCACTTTGTTACTCCCTAAATGAGTTCATGGAACCGTGCAATATAATTTATGATTGGTCGAATGCACATGTTCTGCACACTTGTATATTTTGCGGGTGAAATGTGTCTGAGTGGTTTTTTCTCTACTTGTAATTGGCCCACCGTTAATACCTGTGTTGAAAAAAAAAAAAAAAAAAACATAAAATATATATTCTTGGAAAACACTTATGCTCTTTCCACACAATGCTATTTTCAAATCATGTTAATCCCCGGGAAAACAATATTGTAAGTCAATCAAATCCAGTTTATTTCTGTTGACAACTTATTTATGTTATTTACATTTCAAAGGAAAAGAAAACATAAAAAAGGGGGAAAAATAAACATACATAATACATTTTGTACAACATTTTCCATTCATTTAAACATGAAAAGTATATAGGTTATGTGGTAACATTTTTGTATCTAAAAAATATATTTTTTTGTTAATTGTTAAATTATCCAAAATTATCCAAAATAAATAATCACTCTCTATGACTGAGAAAGCTTTCCCATCTGTTCATGTATTTGTTAGCAACTGGAAGTTCATTATTGTACACATTTACCTTCTATCTATATTTAGTAATCTTCTGCAGTAGATTCATATGTTTGATAAACAATTTAAACAGTTAGCACAATATTAGTAATAAATCGGTGTAACAGAATTTAATTTGTTTCATTTTTATAAATAGAAAATACAATCCACTATAAACAGTAATGCTTTTGGCAGTCATTTGGAGACACTACTATGAAGTTTATTTAGTGTGTGTGTGTGTGTGTGTGTGTGTGTGTGTGTGTGTGCGTGTGTGTCTGTTGTGTGTGTGTGTGTGTGTGTGTGTGTGGATTATGGACCTCTTTAGTATAAGTGAAGCACCAGGACCCCAAAACCATGTTAACATTATAAATACTGTATAATGCACTCTGTATTATAATACACACACACACACACACACACACACACACACACACACACACACACACACACAATCAGGCAATTATTGCAATTATACAAAAATAAAACCATTATATTCCTATATATTTTTTATCATGACACAGTAATGTATGACAAATGCATTATACGAGGGCAGACTTTAAAATCAATATTTGAAGAGTTCAGATGCAAAAGCCTCTAAGTGCCATCTGAAATTTTCATCTAAAATTAGGATTTTTATCAAGCTTCTATGCTAAGGGTTGAGTCATTTTACTTTAATTGCAATGTGCAGGTCATTTTCCAGGCTATTAAAGTGAAATAACTGAACATAAATATAGGAGCCTGATAAAAATCCTAATTTTAGATGAAAATTTCATATGGCACTTAGAGGCTTTTGCATCTGAACTCTTAATTTTTAGGTTAAAATTGATATGAATGTATAATGGAAAGTTGGATGTGACTGGTTGTTCAGTGTTTTTTTTCTTAATATTTTTTTTTTTTGCCTTTGTAATATCATGTTAAATTACCCAGTGGTGTACAAATATGCCATGCAGTCTCTCAATATAAGGTCATAAATGCTGCCTACATGATAATTATACAAGTGTCATCAAAATGCTGTTTGCATAGTTTTAGATGAAGTATAGTATGTCATATCACATGTCAACTTCCCAAAAGTCAGCTACCTTCATAATAGTTGACAAAAACATCTACTGCTGTGTTTTGCTAATTATTCCACACAGAAATTACCACCTGTCAGTAAATGTTCACAGAATGACAGAGTGTTTCATTTCACTTATTTGGTTTCAGTTCTACATTGCTGAGCACTGAGAAAGTTTTGAATAAACAAATATATTCCTAAAATCAAATTGTGGAAACGTATTAATATATTTATTAATATGCTCTCTTCCCACAAGGTCTGTAAAAAAAGTTCTGTTTATATATATATATATATATATATATATATATATATATATATATATATATATATATATATATATATGTGTGTGTGTGTGTGTGCGTGTGTGTGGGTGTGTGTGTATTATATATATATATATTAAAACAGCATGTAAAAACTACAGCATGTCAACCCAACTCGCTTTCAAAATTTGGTTGTGACATCTAATGTAAACCCAACAGTTATAGAATGTGGTTGTCACTCTCTTTCATAACCAAACTGTGCAATATTCTGCTGAAGAGTAAAGTTTTATTCTAACTTTAAATGTGGTAAGCATATTTATTTTAATATCATAACTATCCATGGTTGTATGATACGATTTTAGTTGTGATAGATAGATAGATAGATAGATAGATAGATAGATAGATAGATAGATAGATAGATAGATAGATAGGTTTTTTGTAGTAATTTTGTAGTAAAGTGCGAACCACCGCTTTAGAACCGATTCTAGATGGTCTGGTCTAGATGACTGATCTGTGTGTTTCTTCAGCAGTCTATGGCGAAGTAGCAGAGTGGTGCTGGAGCTGTTTTAATGGCCACTGTCTCTTTAAGAGAACGCGCTCTAGGGTGGCGCTTTCCTCCGCAAGGGCTTCTTGATATTAATAATGTTGGTGTCTTGAAACTGACGTAATGCCTGGAGTCTGAGGTCCTGACAAGCGATAACACTCTTCTGATAAAGAACTGAGATCACTGCAAAAAACCAACCTCCTTTTTTTCCATCCCAGACTCAGGCGTTTTTACTATTAAACACAGTCTCCCAAGATTTCACGTGTACGGGAGCAATTCGCAATCTTACATCCCCATAAAAAAAGAAATCATTCCCCGAGATCAACAAACAAACAACACAAAGACGCTTCATGGCTCACGCCAAAGCTCCACCATCTTTCAGACTGCAAAGACTATTGCAGTTTAATCAACAGGTAAGGAGAAAGCGAATCAATGAGCATTGCGATCACGGCAGAAGTATGATGTGGATTTTAGCTGTAGTTCCTGATGGCTTTTAGGGGGAGAATGTTATGTAATGTTGAGAAGGGCGAAGGGATTTGGGGATCAGTTGATTGCTACTTTGCAATGAAAATAAGAGCACGGCTCTTCGGATTTCTGTGTCCCATTTGGATTTTGAGGCTAAATTGCAAATCGAAATTGACGACTTGTTATCTCCCAGTAGTTGAGAGTAAACACACGAAGAGCTTTTTGGATTACTTTTTCGTTCCCATTTTTTCAGCTATTTCAATCTGTGTTGCAATGGGTTTTGCGCAAGATAATATCCCGAATGTAGTAATATCGTTTTTCTTCTTTTCTTGTAAATTTAAGTTAAGCCGCGAGGCGCCTTTTATTTGCATTGTTTGTGTGTAAACCGGTTGCATTGCGCGCTAAAGTAGCTAAACGGCGCATAACTACAGCTGTAGAAAGTTTCATTAGTGTGTAGGCTACTGTTTTTGCGTAAATGATGCTTCAAGTTGAATGGCGCTTTCCACACAAACTTCGAAAACTTTCCGTAACTGATGTAAGATAAGAAAACGCGTAGGCATGGCAACGCGCTGAACGTTACACTTCATTTTCCACATACAAAGAGTCTCAGGTTGTTTACATGACAGTCCACGGATCTAAACGGGGGTTTTTATCGCTATTTTGTGGTTTTATTCGAAGGCAGGTAGCGAAAAGCTGTCTTTCTGTTTCATTGCGTTCTTCGAGGCAATGGAGATGTGCAGCAAGTTTCTGAGGAAAAGTTTATGAATAGCGGTAACGTCCTTACTTTATACGAATCCTATTTTCTCATTTGGAAGTGTGTTTTTGTGACTATATAACTAATGGTAACACTTTTTATTTGTTTTAGTAATTGTGTGGACAACTTTCGCACTTAGGTGTGTTTGGGGGGGCTGTAGTTCACAAAGTTTCTTGTGGCGTGACTAAAGTGGCGTGATGAAGCTTATCACTCTCCAAAACGTCTTGACAGAAGTTCAAGGAATTTAATTAACTCCGTTTTAATCCTCAAAAATGAAGACATGTGCATAGAAATTGTACTTTTTATTCTTGGCATGTTCAGTAGTCGTTTTCCCCTTATCTTGTTGATGTTATTCATAAATAGAAACTTTTGTACAGACGACAGGAACACTATAAACAACTCCAACACGTTTAAACAAGGTATTTGTTTACATATGTGAGTGTTTTCATATCCTATACAGTTTGTAACATTGTTTGGATTTTGGTTTGTTGCAACGTTCCTCAGTTCTGCAACTGTGGTATTGTTTCCAGTTAATTTGGTTTTACAATCACTTTCACATTAGAATATCATCAGTTAGTTCAAGTGGGTGGACACAAGTATTTATCTTAAAACTGATAAAATCACCCACACTTTACTTAAATGTGCTGTACTGAAGCGTAACCTGTATCTGATTATGATACAAAATCCCATGTTGCTTCCAGTAGATGAGTTGCACTGTTTCCTGTAAACTGTGATAACTGCGACACTCGGGCAGTCTGGAAATGATATGCTCTCTTTTTCTTTCTGAAATGGTGTGGCGGTAAAGGTTTCTTAATGACAAAGCCTGTGCAGGCAAATGCGGCTCATCATTTAGAGAAATGTAGAGAAACTAACAAATGTAAACATAGTTTCAGAAACAGTCAATAGGGAACCTCAGCTGTCATCATGAGACTACTGCAGTTACAGTCACTTTATCTAAACCCTTTTTGCAGTTACATTACTATTTTTTTTTTATTCTTTGAAGAAAAAAAAAGTCTTCCCACTTTTTTTTTCATGCATGAAATAGTTAATTGTCATTTTACATGAATAACAACCTAGAGATCAGAAGAAATATCTCTGTCTGCTTGGAATATTACTTAATTCCTTCATTTTTGAGTGCATCGTAATAACACTCAAAAATGTAAACACTCAAAAATGTGAATTCGTCCTTGCTATCCATTCAGCTAGATTCAGTTCTCAGTCTACATTGAAGAATAAGATCCACATGAGTTGTCTGATAAGGGGCGTTTGAAGTGATTGAAAAGCTTGAGGTGTATTTGAAATGTAAATGACTCTACATCTGTGAGCTCTTTGGAGAGAGGCAATAGATCAGCGCTGTATAGTCAAGAACTTTACGGCTGACAAATGAATTTGGGCCTTGGTGGAGGGAGAAAGCAGCAGGTCTTCCATTTTGTTCTTCGTGGCTTCTGAGTTTGCACAACTTCTTTTTGGGGTAACTTCTCTCTGCACTGGGATTTGCCACTTGTGTCCCTGTAGCAGATTCATGTGGTGTTAGTGACGTTGAATAAGAAGCCTGTATTGAAAATAAATCGTAGGGGACTTTTTTAATGACAGAGATTTAGAATGGATCACGCTTACATATGAAATTCAGGTGTTTGCTTGCAAAGAAAGAAGATATTGTAACTAGCTGATGATTTCAAAATATTGTAATCTTTACTTTTTTTAGGTTGTTAGAAAATGTACTCTGACCAGATGATTATTTTTGCATATATTTTTATTTATTTGTTGATTCAAAGTGAATATAATGGATAAACACTTAGAATAAGAAATCCATGTTGCAAAGAATATAGGACTTAAAATTCAGATTGTTTTTGGCTAAATTGAATAAGGTTTTTTCTGTGATTGAAACTTGTTAATAGTATTTGAAATATGTTTTACGGAGTAGCATAGTATTTTTTTTCCACTCCCTATATACGGCAACAGGCAAGACTGCAAACTACCATCACTGCTTGTGTTTTGAAATTACGCATCAACGGCTTTATAGAAATACCTTTGTTTTGTTTTGTTTTTTGTGGTTAGAATTCTCCAAACATGAGAGACATTTTCTTTTGTATCCACCTGATGAAATGCCTAGGCTTACACAGAGATAGCTCCTAATAATTGGGCCCATAAAAGCTTTTATAACATATATTTGATTTAGCTTGCGTTTGAATAGCTAGTCTTTTTTACTCTGGATTTTCAAGAATAAAAGGGCCACAGTTCACAGAGATCATCCCTTGTCTCTAAAGTCACTAAATTTCTCTGGATGTGTGGTATATAGACTTGTTATGGTGAGTTATAGCAGATATGTTGAAAAGACTTGCCGACCTCATGGATTTTCTTGCTAAACTTTTATGCAATATAGATGGATTTGAAGAGAAATAACTCGAAATGTGCATGAGTTTTGTGTGAGTGAAATCACTTAGGGGTGGTATATGAGTCTAACATTGAAAAGGTTTTTTTGTAATCCAAATTAAGTGCTTTAAATTTAAGCGCTGCTTTTGTTAGAATAAATCTTGATCTCTTCCCTTTTTTTCTCACACCCTGTATGGGAATGAAACACAAGGACCTTTGACCTGTGTTGTCACAGCAACATTCTTTATCCTGTAAAAACTATAGGTTTAGCTTCTACATTAATATTATAGTTTGATGGCTAATTTTTAAGTGTCACAAAAGGATCTCAAATGTATTTAACAACTCCTTTAGATAAGAGACGGTTTGGGTCTCTGACTCTGTCAGAGCTCTTTGACACCACTTGTTAGGCTAATTATGTGGCGTGTAATATTTTAGTGGTTAGCGTACATCTAGTAAAGTTTGCTGACTGAAAACTCTCTCATTCCCAGTAGAGTGGTAGGCTGCACTGCAAACGAAGAAGAAAAAGAAATCGAAGTTCCCCTAAATCTCCAATCTTACTCATTGACAAAAGCTTTTTTTTTTCTGAGGAATTAAAAATAACTGACATTTGTATTTAAAATGCAAGTTACAGTGATGTTACGATAAACCTTCTGTTGATCGGATGTGTTGACACTTTGCCTGCGTGTGGTTTTTCTAAACTAGTGGTTCCCGTTAGATTCGCTTTCCATATAAGATGACTTTCCTGAACTTCTAGACTAAAATTTGAGTATCAATAATTATTTATTTGGTTAAAAACCTTTTTTTCACGCTAGATTTATCATGCAGGACAGGTCTCCCTGCTCAGCTTCATATCAGAAACTTTCTGAAAGTTTCCAGTCTAGATCTTCCAGCAGTGCCCACTTCCTCTCTTCCCCATTCCGACATGCTGAGTTTAGTGCGTCCGCCGATCCTCCTGTCCGCCGGCCCCTCTGGAACGTTGATGAGTCAGTTTAGCCTTCTTTTTCTTTCTCTCTTTTTCCCTTTCTAACGCAGTGTGTGTGTTCTTTTACCTTGCAAACAAGTTTTCGCTTTGCTTTTTTTTTTCACCCCATCTCACGGTGGCTGAATGTTCTCCATCTGTGTGGTCTGGAGGCTGGTGCGGTTGACTATTGCCAACCTGACACAGGTTGGACAGAATGAGTCGAAGAAAGGGTTTGTGGGGGGATGGGGGGTTTCCTTGAGAATGTTTGTTTTCCTGTTTCCATTTTGGTCGGCCAGAGCGCCCATTCTGTCAGAGCTCCCATTCATGAAACCTGCTGTCAGACTGCCTGAGTACATTACACAGGATTTCTCTCTGCTCTCTATGTGTGTATTGTAGTGTCCATGTTAAGTTACTTCCAAGATTCTGAGTTTTGGAGTATATCATGCTTTTTTTTTATCCCTAAAAGTTTTAATATGTGGTTTTTATATTTTAACTCTCCCTCTTAAAAATTATTCAAAAAGTGCTGTTTACAAGGGAACTTCCTTATTGCTAAAGTGACTTTTTGTTTTGTTACAGTGATCGAGAGGAACGGCATGGTGTGGTTACCCCTTGTACCCCGGATCATCTGCACCTGTGAGGTCTTCTGAGAAAAGGAAGTACGGGACAGCGCATTTCACAAGCCACGAATGTAGAGCGAGTAAACTTTTTGAACACTGAGGGGAAAAAAATGGAATGATTCCCAGGCCAGAATGGATGTGGAATAAAGGATACCTCAGAGGGCTCCTCAGGGAAGGGTCTTTGGATACTTTGACAGCTTTGATATCTGCCTCCCTGTTGGATTTGAGTGTGATAATGCTATAACCCAATGCTTAACAGAGGTATGTATGTGTACGATTGTGTGTTACAAAAGTGCAGGGATTTCTGGCAGCGTGTGGCATTGTGGTTTTCAATGCAATTCATGTTGCAAGTCTTCTAAACTAATACATAGTATCAACAGGGACGGACGTGATTCTTGTCTTCAGGTTTTTTGATGGTGTTATGTTTGAGGGTGATGTAGCTTTAAAACTTTATTTATTGTAACTTTTAACCCAGTCTTCCTGTAGTTCAGGGCAGTAATCTAGACAATTAGATAGCTCAAGCTGTTAAAGTGCTTTGATCTTCAGTAAGGCAATCATCCCCTGCTTTGGCGTTTATTATGTGGAACAGTAGAATTTTCTGACTTTGTTTTCCTTGAATTTGTTTGTCTATATGTAGGTTTTCTCCAGGGTAATAAGATAGGCCACACAAGTTGTATTTTTTTTAGTCTGTGGGGGCTTTCTTTGAGCTGTACATTTGTGGACCAGGTGATACTGTGGTCTGGTATTCTTCTCTTCCACTGTGTTTGTTAAACACTGGACTCGACAGACTTCCTCTCAGGAGATATGTCTGCATCGCTCATAAAAATATGCAAAGTAGCACATAGATAAACTGAAGTCTGTTTTTGTGTGTTTGATTATGTCATCCAATAGTTCTGGTCAAACATCGATAGTTTTTTTGTTTTTTGCATTTGTTGGTTTTTGTGTTTAAAGTAGCTATGATGCGTCATAAATCATTATAATTATAAGTGTTATTAGGAAATACCTTTTCGGCTGAGATTTAAATTTTAAAAGTGGTTGGTCTACTTGCTCTTTACCACCACACATGATTTTCAGTCTCAAGCTAATTAACGTAGAAATGCAATAATCTGAACTTCCGAAAGTGGACGCATTCTTTGTGGTCTGGTTTGCGAGCAGTTGTCGTTCCTAAATGAGGTAATCTGAGAATGTGTCATAGTGGACTTGCTTTCTCTTGTGCCAAAATGAATAACAAACGACCTCTAACGGCCAGGGGATCCTGCCTTTGTGAATGTTGCCACAGTGGAGCTTTCTTTCTCGTGCCCTGCCGTTTCAGCAGATTTGCGTAATGTTAAACATATGCCATCTTCTCCAGTCTGGATTTCAGGGGAAAACCTGCTTGTGTGTAAATGCACATCGCACTGGAATGGTTAAAATGTGCTTGTGCTTGGTGGTTTCAGTTGGTGTTGTATGCTTAGACGTGGGGGTGATACTGAATGGCAAGATTAACCCCATGGATCCTTCACCCAGAACTCTGACACAGGCTTCTAGGTCGAGGGTCATCTGAGATCCCTGAGCGCTATTACGGGGGTCCAGGGGCCCCTGATGTGAGTTTTACTAGGTTGTAATGCGTGTGTTCACCTTTTGCTTTTTATTTAATTTGTTGCCTGTCTTTCTCAGAATTTTGATGTCTTCAGTGCAAATAAATATTTTTTATATTCAGCTTTTGTTTAATTTAAAGAATTGTACTATTTGAGTGCACACAACTTTTTTGGTTTTTTTGAATAATGAAAAATATATTTGGATGCTGGGATGGTTATAATATTTACTTAGTAGTTAATATATTATTATTTATATGTATTTACTTACTAGACTTCTGCTTTCAAACATGAATTGATCTGTTTTCATGACTCAGTTACAGTTTTATAAGACTCCATATTTAGAAATGCTCACCTCTATTTTGCTAATTGAATTTTAATTTGCTTTAAAACCATGTGTGCTACCCAGGCTAAACCCATAAATGCTAAATCATGGCTGATATTTAGTCCAGCCGATGGTTCTTCCCTGTGATACTGATATTACACATTACGCAGGATGTAGTGGGTTTCCACTTAAGTAGGCTGTATTTTTAAAATGAGGACTTTTTGATCACTGCCCACTTTTAATTGCATTTTACCTACATTATAGACTTTACTTGCGCTCGTATCCTTATAGGTTCAGCTACTATGCACTGGAACATCTCTTTGACTCGCATGTCCGTTTTTGGGTATAAACATGGATTTACGCCGTGAGGTAAAGCTTATGCTTATTACTTGTACCTTGCTTTGTATAATTTGGTTGAGTTATGGTTGGGAAATTTGAGTGGTCTGCATAGTTCTCCAGTAGGTGTCTGTGTGATGTATGGCGTGCCAGTGTTCCGAGGGCGGCAGACTGCCAAATGTTTTCATAATGTTCATTTAAAAGTCTGATCATTCGCCTCCACCGTTTCTCAATTTTGCAGTGCATATAGAAATGTTTGATGCAGCAAGATCTTAATCAGATGTATAGTGCTCAACAACCAGTTTGTTACTGTTGAGGAATATGAATGCTCTTTGAAAAAGGCTTTTCATTTGAAGGTAAAAGTGCATTGAGGAACATGCTGTAATGCATTTTAAAGTCGCTGAATTATTATTATATATTTTTTTAAAATGTGGAATTAGTATACGAGCATGAGCTTTAGGGATATAAAGGTATGAAAATTTCTTATCACGATTATAGTGGCCAAAATTATTATGGTTATCAGTATTATCACGGTATTGTTAAAATGTCCTGGAGATGTTAAAAAAGTACAGACACATTAATCACGTCACCAAGTTTTATATTTAAAAATCAACAAACAACAAATAAAATTACTTTTTGTTTTGCATTATCAATAAAACAGTAACATTACCAATGATGTTTGGATTTTAAACGACAACTTGACTGACAACAGTTTAATAGCATGTTGAGATCTAATTGAAATGTTAAAATAAAGCTTTGAAAAAGTTTAATAAAAAGGTAAACCTTCACATTTCAGTCTTTAAATAAAGATATGTCAATATGATAATTGCTTATTAAATTATTGTATGTATTTAATCTGCTCCATAAATAATTCTAGATAACTTAACTGAATTGTTTAAATGTGTAAAATCCACATAAGCTTGTTTTTCATCTACTGGTCAAGATTTATATCAGGCCATGCAAATTCGGTCCGTTTTTGGCCAGTCGGAAGCAGCACAAAAAACTGAATGTAAAAATAAGTCTTGGTAAATTTACTCTCTGACAGCAGGTGGCGCTAATGAAAAATTTGAATTACAGCTGTTTTCCGTAACCTCCGTGGACAAAACAGCATTGTGATTAAGAACACTTCCTTTACGTCAGCGGTTCTCAATTCCAGTCCTTGCGAACCTCTGCTCTGCACATTTTGTATGTCTCTCTTTGTTAACACACCTGATTCAGATAATAATCTCATTGGAAGTGAGCTCCGTGCATGAACTGTGTTCCCGTTGACATTGTCTCTACACAGTGTTCATTGCTCCCTACTCCTTGAGCTGGGGAAGTCTGTTTAAGTTTACTTCACTTCGGAACATTCATTCACGGATTTGTGCTGCGCAACGTCTTCACACATGGAAAAGTGTGACATCATATACCTCTGTAAATAAATACAATTTAAATTCATGTCTCGCACACTTCAGTGCACTTTGAATGGAGCATATACATTGGCTTCGAATTGGAATCATGGCGCAATATCCTGTGGTGTCCACTTCACTTCGTTCGAATAGAACAAACGAAGGAAGCCAAAAGAGAAACACACAAAATGTGCAGAGCAGGGGGACGCGAGGACTGGAATTTATAACCACTGCTTTAGGTATTACATGGAGCAAAGATGAAAACAAAATGAAGACAGTGAGAACCTTCAGAGGTACATTCATATAATTAATTAATTCATATATTCATTTGTATAATTCCCTTAGTACTCTTTTAAAACCTCCCAGCTTTCTCGCCCTACTCTGTGTGCTGTGCGAACGTTAGACTGTTACTGAAAACTGTGCTTAATGCTGAACAGTATTTATTTATTTATCGCGGGTTGTTCTAATCGTGGTAATCGATGAAACGGTAATCCTAACCGTGGGTAATTTTATCATGATTTATCATCAAACCAGTAATTGTTACATTCCTAATGAGCTGGTTGCTACTACAATGGAAATTCCATATCTCTATGCATTTCAGGCCTGCTAGATAAACAGCAGGGCCTTTACGGACTGAGAGGTGTTGTTCATGAGCGTGCCTAATGAGACTCGATAGTTTGACTCCAATTTCTGCCTGTAAGAATACAGTAAGCCGGGTTATTACAGACTTTTGAGATAGTTGCAAAATGACGGTAATGAGAGAGGGCCGAGGAGCGAACCTGCTGGCGAATGGTGAGGAATGGGTTGTATCCTCCTGCCAATTAGCCTGATGTTCCTCCACTCGTATGGCACCTTCTTGCAGTAATCCCGAACTGGCACCAAACTAATCTAATTAGATCGAGAACACAAAAATGATCCTGGACCACTGACAGGAGCACAATAAGGGAGCAATTTATTCTCGCATGGTTTTAAGAAAGGAGGGAACGGTTGAGTGCAGGCCTGTTGTTTTTAGCTGATTGTTTCTGTGAGGCTTGCTCCATATGGTGTCGGGAGAGGAAAAAAAAGCCCCGGAGAAGGGGGTAAAGAACAAGGAGGTGTTTAGAGTGTTAAAGAGAGCTTCAGCGAAGCTGCAAAAACTAAATTTCTCCAGTCAACCCTCTCTAAGTTAAAGGGTAATGCCGAGCACACCGCACACTCAGGAGTTGTTTGTTTAAAAAGCCAAACTGCATTAATCAATGTCTTCATCTTCATCGCTAACAGCATGATTAATCTGCTGTTTTTCCTCCCTGCCATTCTTCTTCTTTTGTATCTTTTTTTTTTTTTTTTTTAAGTAATTGCCAATCCAATGAGCAGCTTTGACAGAGTGCTCCTGACCACATTGTTCACACATTGAGTGATGCCTGCACAGCATCAGTGCACAGCAATATTATGCTTTTGGTTCAGAGCCCAGGTTCAGTTGAGTAGTCTAATACAGATCGAATTACTTTTTTTTTTTTACTGTTTCCGATACAATAATGCAGCTACTTTAACCTGCAGTAACTCTCTGCAACATTTGCAATCGTCTCCCCTCAGACCCTTTTAGAAATACCCTGTTGGCCAACTTTAACGTAGTTGAATAGCACCTGGCGGCCATTGACAGGAGCCTAATGTATCCTGGCCATGTCTTTGGCAAACACAAACAGTAGCTTCTAAAGATCTCTCCATTTGTTTAGTGGAAGTCCCAGAGGCTTGTTACTCTCCCCAACCCCCTTTCTCTTGTGGCTATCAGATGTTTATCCTCTACAAGGAGGGCAATTTACAAACGTAAGTGTTGTCACAACACAGGAGGAGACAAAAGGCGTCATGTCAGGCAAGGATGCAGATTAGGAGGGTTCAGGTGAATGTGGGAGCTTCTTTTACTTTCATGATGTGGAGAGGACTGAGGCCATCCACAGTGGCACAGCTATGGTTTGCTGTAATTTGGCTCACTCAGACTGGAGTTCAGGTCTCTCAGATGTCCAGACTGTGTACTTGATGATCAAAGATAGGTTAAGATGTTGCATAATCAAACTTCAAATTATGCTGTTGAGATTTTCTAGTAGCGTTTTGATAAAAAAAAAATAATAATAATAATAATATGGTATTCATGGTGGATTTTTTTTGTACTAGTAGTGTTTGATAACCTTATCTCTTTCTTAAGCAGATTTCATTTGTAAGGTCTTTACCGTTGCAATACATTTTACACTGTTCCTTAACCAAGCATGACATGATAAAGCATCAAGTGATAAAAGTGATTTTTCTATGGAACGACAGTGTTTCCCACAGAATTAGATTCTATTTGTGGTGGTGCGGTGTTTGGGGACCGGGGGGAGGGAGGGGGGGGGGGGGGGTTGAGTTAAATATATCATATATATGTATATATCATAAATATATCTCATATATTTTTAGTGACAAGTACACATTTCCATTGCCAACACTTGTGTTCAGCAGAACAAAGCAACTTATACAGGTTTGGAACAACTTGAGGGTGAGTAAACGATGATAGAATTTTCTTTTTTGGGTGAACTATCCCTTTAAAGACATTGCTATGCCATTGCTACACTTTCTATGCTATGACTGCTCCACAGACTTCTTGTTGCAAATTTTGCTCACACACACACACACAAACCTGGACCTGGAGATGGACACACACACAAACACACGCACACACACAAACTCACAAACTTACTGACACACTCAAACACAGGCTCACACACTCAAACATTCAAAAAGACACACACACACTCACACACACAGGCTCACACACACACCAAACTGGACCTGGATGTGGACACACACAGACTCTGACACACACACACACAAACCTGGAGATTGAGGTGGACAAAAACCAACACACACCAATCTGAACCTGGAGATAATAATAATATAATGTCTAGTATGGTGGCTGTTATATATATAAACCTACCAACGTCCGTTGCCATGATTTTTGGAATAACTGATCGCGGTAGGAAAAAAATGACGTTTTAGTCGCATAACATCGGTTAATGGAAACGCCGTCATTTCGCAATAGTTGTTTATCGATATTTAGAAGAAAAAAAAACACAAAAGTTTTGCGCGAATCTGTAATGGAAACGCGACAGCGCTTAACATAGACTAACTTCTCAGAGTTATGTTGAGCAACAGTGTTCATTACTAACCATTCAACTCCGGATTGATTCTGGAATCTTCGCTGGGGGAATAAGCATTAAGCACCGGCAACAATCCGTAACTAACGCATGCTCATCATGTTTTGATTCAGATCGTGTTCGAAGAGGAGGGGCTAGTCGTGCGTGCCTCCGTTGTCAGTTTGTGAGAGGGAGGGAGCAAGCAGCGCGCAGCTCTACAATAAAATACAATAAAATACAATTGTACCCATATTAAATAGTTTAAAAATCAGGCCGCCACAAATTAATCAATGTATGGGAAACCCTGAACGATGTCAGATCTAATTAGCTGTTGTAGTGCTGAATCTAAGTATTTTTTTTCACTATGACCTGAAAGGAAAATGAAAATTATGTAATTTACTTATGTAATTTAATTATGTAATTTAAAATAAATTATTATTTTGATTATTATTAATCTTTTTTTTTATTTTATTTTACAGAACGACAGTAAAATTACAATAACAATACTATTATTTATGAGTGTTGATTAGAGCTTTTTTTTTTTGGCAGGAACCCACAGGAAGATCTCAGTGCTGCTTTTTGTTGACAACAGCATGCAGATTTATAAGCTATTATCAAATTTGGAAAGATGTTTGTCGAACATATCACATTGTCACATGGCTTAAAAAAAATCACAAAAACGTTAATGAGCAACTGACAAGTAATAAGTTCATCGCAATTTTTTCTTGTGCTTTGGACATGCAATTTGTGCATGCATTAGAAAATATAACATTCTGCAGTCTATTTAATAATCGTTTGAGGTAATTTCGAGATTTCAATCATCATACAGTAACCGAACCACCAACATTAGCCACCTCTTCTTCTCATCGGAGATGTGATGCAGCACTAAACAGTCTCTTGCTGTTGGTGCTTTGTGCTTGTAATGATTTCTGCATCTTTCTCTGATAGTTTTAAATACTTTCACACTGGCTACATGTTTGCTGCAGTAGTGTGTGCCTCTATTTGATCACATTAGTCACTGTTCGGTACATATTATTGTGCCTTTTTCGCTTATTCGGAAATAGATTTTTTTTTTTTTTGCTATTTTCGGTCGAATAATTTCGGTGGCAGAATATTCGGTGCATCCCTAGTCAAAACACATTTATCACTACAGGGCTTAACGTTGAGAAGGCTTAGCTGACCAGCAATATGTCAATGCGAAGAAGACCAAGATTTTTCTTTCCTTGGACAATCTATTTTTACAACTATATATGACTCGCAAGTAATCACACATGCTCGGTTGTGCTGTCTGTTTAGCCTTGTTATGTGCAAATCTATGGAGCATCTGTACAAATCAGAATGGTACACACTGTTATCATTAACTTATTTAATATTTAGTACACATGCACAAAGTGTAAAACGAGAAGGGAATAATACGATAATGCGGTATTCCGATGTTGCGGTTATCGCGACAGCCCTAGCTAACTGTCTGTGCTCAGATTTAATTCTAAGATAGGCATCAGGCTGAAGGACAGGAAGACAGGAGTTGGTTCCCTCTGTTAAACACAACACTACAAGCTCCCTCTCTCTGTCTCCCAGACTGAACTCTGTTGGCTGCACTTTGTCTTTGTCAGAAGAAGATATAGAATTAGTAGCTTACCGGGCATCCCTCCCCTCCACATCACTACCCGCACCATCTCATAACTCTTCTGGCAGGCCTAAGGAGCTGGTTTCTCATCTGTGGAGGCCACTACTCTAAACACCTATTATGGTCAATAGGCTTGGATCCCTGTCAGGGCCTATTGCCTTTTTGATTAACCACTCGCCTCGGATTCCTCCCCAGGTCGTCGTCTTTTTTCACCATGTCTTCAACTTCCAGATAGGAGATAAAATATCCATAAACAGCACTTGAAAGAGAATGTAAATGTTTATAGGCTTCCTGCAAGACTTATCTGATATTGTTCTTATTTATACGTCGGGGCCGGTTGACTTGGAGGTGGTCAAGTCGGCCGAACTGGAGCCAAGCAGCTTTTAGTGCTCTTTTGGCTTGGCTTTGCCAATTGCGGCATAGGGGAATGATTTAAGTGGACACTTGGACATTGTAGGAACGAGCCGGTAACACCAGGCTGGAAAGAATGTGGTAACAATACAACTATGATTTGTTTCAACACCTCCTGCATCCTGCTAACTAAACTTTAATCCATTTTAAGGCATTATTTGGGCAGTAATTTCTTGTTTTTCAGCTGCGTCTGAATCATCTGGGTCTTTCTCATCTGTTTGGCAGTTTTGAATGTAGCTGGCAATAGCACATTTCTTCTCATTTACCAACTGTAAAACAAAATTTCAGATCTATTTTAAACGATCTTCTCTTTACCTCATTCAGACACTCCAGCTCCTGTAGATATGCACTCCGTGACCAAATATGGCGCTCAGATTTCCCATGCAATATAGCTGTGCCATAAGTTTGCATGCTACAACCTGTATGCTATAGCTAACTGGGGCGATGACTCTATAGGAAGCTGTTGAGTCGAGAGCCAGGCGCTTGTGTAGGCGTCGGGATTGGATTTGTCAATTGTGCTGATATGTGAAGGGCGATCCGAGCCCGAAGTGATCCACTCAGGGTAGAGAATTATTGTACAGAGGCTAAAACTTAAAAGCTCTCTAGCAAACAGTCATACTCTTGCATGCACTTACATGCACTTGCAAGTACAGGCTTTACAGTCATTATATTGAGAGGAAATGTGTAATATTTGCTCTTTCACAGGTACACAATTGCAGTGAGACCAATTATGGCACTCTAGTGCAGTGGAAACCACACATATGTGCATACAAGACATTACTACTCGACCTTTTCTCTGACAAAGACATTGCTACAGAGGAAGAAAACAAAGTTTACCTTCTCAAACAAAGCCCACAGCTCATGAGTGAGACAGAGGTTCCAAGAGTCCATAGGGGTTGGATTCAGTATTATTGAAAATGTCATGATTCTTTTATTAATGTTGGTACCACAGCAATATATGCAGTGAAACACAACACATTGAAAAGCTAAATGCTAATGCAATTATGAAACAATTAAATGAATGCAGTGACACATAACCTGTAAGTATTGTCATAATAAAAGAAAAGAAAATGCATCCAGCTTAAGTGAGCATGTAAGCTTTATGTACATTTTGTAAATCATTTAAATCTAGGCATTTCTGCCTTGACTACTTTGTACAATTATTGCTGGAGAAAGACTATTTCATGATATTTATATATTTTTTATTTCAGGATTGCCATTTTTTTGTATAGTTTACTTGTTGCTTTTTAGTATCTTTCACATCACAAGTGATCAAGTGCTCAAATCCTGCAGGAGTGTTGCTCTTGAGCAGGCCACGTTCACCAAGCCTAATGATATGTGGCCTACTTCTCATGGTAAAAAGGCGGTGTGACACACAGTTTGTGTTATAGATAGTGGTGACTTCAGACCTCTGCATGTCTAAGGTATCATGCCTGTCCTCAGTTTACTTCAGTCGCCTTGTTTGGGGTGCCCTTTCTGCTAATAGTACGAATAGCTCAAGACCTAGTCGAGACCAAATGAGGTGGCATATTTTTCCACCTTTAGGTCTTCTTTCCCCTGCTTTCGATTCCTTTTTATGAGAAGTTACGGTACTTTTTCAGTAAATACTAGTGCATTGCAGCACAGAAATTAGTTCTGCTTCACTAAGCATAGAATGAGACAGAGTTCCCATGATGAGACAGACAGGCAGGTAAGTCTTTGCATAAGGATCACAGATGGTATCAGAGGGTGTGGTTGTTTCTATCAAACAGCTCTGATGACTAATCAGTCCCAAGGCTATATGACATTTGAAAGAAGAATAATTGTACTAAGCAAATAGAGGAATCTTGTACAACCGGTGTCGTTAAACTGCTTTCCTTTACATAGAAAATACCATAGAGTGCATATGGCTTGATGCTTCAAACTTTACTGTGGAGGTTGTTGGTGCTTTTTTTTTTCTTGGCTGTGGTGGAAAAAGCCAAAATGTATCTATTTAGGCAGTTCATAATGTCCCAGGTAGCCTGGTTTGTGTACTAGGTTGGCAATACAAGCAAGTAGCAACTAACAAAGAATATTGTCTGTGTAAAGAAGGTTTATTTGAGCTATTTGTGAGCTACGCGTGTTCAGAGGCCCTGCCTGTACCTTGACACTAAGCATCAGCTGCTTTTGTAATGTTGAAGACGAATCTCAAAGTTAGTGATAAATTTGGTATGTTAAGCAAATCTTTCCACACATGATTATGCACAAATATTTTGTCGGAGATGCCAGGTGACAAACTGACTCTCTCAAACAGTTTTAACTGTGGTTAATCACGTCTGATCATGTTTGGAATCTCTCCAGAGAGGCAGCAGAGAGACTCTATTACGACAGGCCTCACTATCACAAGGATCTGCCTCTGGTTGTGGGTTATTGGGCAATGTGATGAAGGTAATGGGTTGTGTTTTTTTGTTTTCTTTTTTGTTCTTTTTTTTTCCTACAGTGGTTAGAAAAGATTTCCGTGGCAAGTGACATTTTGTAAGACGCCAACCTTTGACCTTTCACATTCAGCCAAACCAGTGTCAGATTCTTAAAAGTATGTTCCAGGTTCAATACAAGTAAGGATGTTCATTTTAACCGGTAAACCGTTAACCGACCGTTAAGAATTTTGACAGATTAATACAGTCCGTTAAATGGTTTAAAAAGTCATTTATTTATTTTCAGTAATTTATCAAAATATTTAAAATGGTTTGCTGCATTGTTAAAATAGGCTACGCTACACAAATGCTTTGTTTTTGTTTTTTAGAGAGTGAAAAAACATACGTTGCGTAGTCTATTAATAAGTGGCATTGTATTATTTCATTCAGAAATAGGCCTAATGCTGACGCGAAATGTTTACGAGCATTATAATAAAAACTGTAAACATAGCTGTGCTTTTTTAGTTCCCCTCACTCCAAAACAAATCCTTTAAATTAACAGTATAAAACGAAACTGAAACCAACGCTGGGTCTCTCATTCGATACAAAATCAAATGTTTCCGTATTCACAATGTATTTGAATGCCAAATTATTAATTATGGTAGCCTATTTCACTGGCTTTGCAATATCCACGTAAAACAAAATGTTTTGCATAACATCATGGCAATACGGTGATAAGTTGGGTTGGGAGCTGGGTCTATACTAAGCAAGCTATGATGACTTTCACCTTGATATTTTATATAACCGACTGGCTGAAGCCAGACTAAATAGATGCTTAGGACAGTTGACGGGCCACTGCTGTGCATCGTCACGAAAGCTTATCTTTTTCACATGTTTTTAAGCCTTACCGCTTGTCAATTTAAACATTAAAGCATTCAAAAACAACATGCGGAAAAGCTGAACAGAGTAGCTGGTTACTCGCGTGCTGTGTTTGGTGCGCACGCAGAAACAGAGTCGCATATCACGGACAACGACACTGAACCGAGCTCTCTTCGCCGAAGTTCTCCTCGAAGTCCCTCCTGCACCTGAACGAACAAACACAAATCGCAGTTTGAACAAACAAAAAGATGTGAAAGAGCCCAATTCAGTACTCGCGGTGTTCTGGTGTTCAGGGCTCACGCAGAGAAAGGCGTCTCAAAACGCTTGAATACCGAATTTGCTTATTTTTGCTCTTGTGCCGACAAATACATACAAAATATGTCAAAATATCCATCTTGGAAATTATGCTCTAAAAAATTGTCAGTTATTTCTTAAGTGAAAGTAAACAGTTGAGGGAAAAAAATGGGATGCGTTCATCGTCTCTTAAAGTGACCACGCCTAATTTAGCTACTGGCTGCTGTAATGTTAATCCAAGAAAATAAAAATGAAAATCACTCACTGCTGTTGACTGAATTACTTTGTAGTTTTAACAGTCAAACCAAAAATTATTCAGACACCAGATATAATTTTTTGATATATATAGCAAAACTGTAAAAATGTGAGAAATGTTGAAAGTGTCTGAATAAATGTAGGTTTGATTGTATATTTCATTTTTACATTGAAGACTATCCAGTGCTATTTTACATTTAATTATTTGGTTTCTGTACCTTGACACCTACAAACTTGATAAAAACTTAAACATTGTGTAAATAGCACAAATAAATAAAAATAAACGAACATACAGTCATGGCCAAAAGTTTTGAGAATTACATAAATATTGGAAATTGGAAAAGTTGCTGCTTAAGTTTTTATAATAGCAATTTGCATATACTCCAGAATGTTATGAAGAGTAATCAGATGAATTGCATAGTCCTTCTTTGCCATGAAAATGAACTTAATCCCCAAAAAAACTTTCCACTGCATTTCATTACTGTCATTAAAGGACCTGCTGAGATCATTTCAGTAATCGTCTTGTTAACTCAGGTGAGAATGTTGACGAGCACAAGGCTGGAGATCATTATGTCAGGCTGATTGGGTTAGAATGGCAGACTTGACATGTTAAAAGGAGGGTGATGCTAGAAATCATTGTTCTTCCATTGTTAACCATGGTGACCTGCAAAGAAACGCGTGCAGCCATCATTGCGTTGCATAAAAATGGCTTCACAGGCAAGGATATTGTGGCTACTAAGATTGCACCTAAATCAACAATTTATAGGATCATCAAGAACTTCAAGGAAAGAGGTTCAATTCTTGTAAAGAAGGCTTCAGGGTGTCCAAGAAAGTCCAGCAAGCGCCAGGATCGTCTCCTAAAGAGGATTCAGCTGCGGGATCGGAGTGCCACCAGTGCAGAGCTTGCTCAGGAATGGCAGCAGGCAGTTGTGAGCGCATCTGCACACACAGTGAGGAGAAGACTTTTGGAAGATGGCCTGGTGTCAAGAAGGGCAGCAAAGAAGCCACTTCTCTCCAAAAAAAAAAAACATCAGGGACAGATTGATCTTCTGCCGAAAGTATAGTGAATGGACTTTCATCATATATAAGCCCCTTTCCGATTGTTTGGGGCATCTGGAAAAAGGCTTGTCTGGAGAAGAAAAGGTGAGCGCTACCATCAGACCTGTGTCATGCCAACAGTAAAGCATCCTGACACCATTCATGTGTGGGGTTGCTTCTCATCCAAGGGAGTGGGCTCACTCACAATTCTGCCCAAAAACACAGCCATGAATAAAGAATGGTACCAAAACACCCTCAAAAAAACATCTTCCTACAATCCAACAACAGTTTGGTGAAGAACAATGCATTTTCCAGCACGAAGGAGCACCGTGCCATAAGGCAAAAGTGATAACTAAGTGGCTCGGGGACCAGAATGTTGAAATTTTGGCTCCATGGACTGGAAACTCCCCAGATCTTAATCCCATTGAGAACTTGTGGTCAATCCTCAAGAGGCGGGTTGACAAACAAAAACCCACTAATTCTGACAAACTCCAAGAAGTGATTATGAAAGAATGGGTTGCTATCAGTCAGGATTTGGCCCAGAAGTTGATTGAGAGCATGCCCAGTCAAATTGCAGAGGTCCTGAAAAAGAAGGGCCAACACTGCAAATACTGACTCTTTGCATAAATGTCATGTAATTATCGATAAAAGCCTTTGAAACGTATGAAGTGCTTGCAATTATATTTCAGTACATCACAGAAACAACTGAAACAAAGATCTAAAAGCAGTTTAGCAGCAAACTTTTTGAAAACTTATATTTATGTAATTCTCAACTTTTGGCCATGACTGTACAAATTAAACAATTTCAAACAGGGCCCACTTTTTCAAGCACTTTGTGATGCATTTTGGAAATGGGAGATGAGCCCCTTTTCTAATGCACCACCTAGCTTGATAAACCCCTTTTCAAAGACTTACTGTTTGTCAATTTTATTTGGGTAACACACATATTCTGAATGCCTCCGGCAGAATTCGAATGAGCCATTTTAATCTAGATTAATCTAGATTAATTTCAAGATCACAGTGAGATTAATCTAGATTAATGTCAAGATCACAGTGAGATTAATCTAGATTTAAAAAATTAATCTATGCCCACCACTAATAAATACATACACACACACACACACACCGCAAATATATATATGTATGTATGTATATGTTATGGATGTCAATTTTTTGACCCGTAGACTACGGCCTATTTAATCTGACCAGTGTAACCTTTTAAATGTTTAGTTGACCATTTTATTTTGATAATGAACAGACTGCGAATGAGTTCGAATTGTTAGAATATGTGGGATATGTGCTCGCCAGGCTCCAGTGCGATCAAACAACTGATCTGAGACATAAAAAAAAAAATTCCCTTTTTTGTGTAGGCTAAGATATAATCAGCTAAAGTGTTTACTTTTATTTGTGCAGACTCACAATAAAAACAGAAGATGTGCTCATGTAAAAAATATTTTCCTTTCTGTGAACTTTTTTAAGAATGCCGGCACACTTCTGTTTTAAATCCCTTATCTTAATGATTTATGTCATATATATTTAGCTATTTTTATGAAAACAAATATTATTTAGCTATTTTTATTTTAGGCCGATTAGTTAGATAGGCTACACATTTTCCTTAAAGCATGCCATTTTGTCCCAGGGCGTGAAAACCTGTGCTCAGCATCACCATTTAGTGACATCATTGAATGCTCCGGGAAAACGTATTGTCATTGTCGTTCGAAGCACCTATTAATTGCTGTTTTGAATCCAGCAATTATTTATTTACAAATTATAAGCTCTGATTATGACAAGTTTAGTATAAAAATCTTTGTTTATTAGAGGAATAATAGGTTATCTGGCAAATGTTACATCGTGACCATGTTTTTGGATGCCGTTCAAGCTCATAGCGGCTTTGTTCTTGTTTGCCAGTTGGTCACGAATTTCCACAAATTCAATAATATTTAGGCATTGTTTCTTTTCCTTCATTCTCACCGTCTAACCCTCTAATTTTGCAGGTTTATTGTATTGTCTTTGACTCTTAATTAGGGGTGTCCATGGTTAACCGATTAACCGATTAACTGTTAAAAATTGTGTAACAGAGTGAAACTTTTTGCTTGGTTAAGTGGCGTCAATGGCGTGCATTGAATTTAGTTGTAATACATTTTTGCACCACTAGAGACAGCCAGAGCGCTCCAAGACATTTGTAATGTCCACAAGAAGTCGTCATGACCAGTTTTCTAATATGAAGCGGGCAAAGAAAAGTACAGCGTGGGAGCACTTTAAAATTGAGAATGATGGGGCAAAATGCAAGTATTGCAATGCAGTGCTTAGATATACTTCAAGTACAACCTCGTTGTTGTACCATCTCAACAGCCAACACCCGGGCATCATTAGAGAGGCGGCCGCGGAGCCTGCCAGTACCTTCGCCCAGCCTACCATCCCCACGATGCTAGCGCAAAACATGTGCAGTGGTGCTAAAGCCGAATCCATAACACAGGGGATTTGCAGAATCATTTAAAAGGCGTGATGCCAATTAGAATGGTGGAGGGCGAAGGCTTTACAGAACTGATGAATATTGTTCAACCCCGCTACAGCATTCCCTCGAGTTCGGCAATCACACGCCGCATTGAAAACCGATACGAGGCAAAAAGAGATTCGCTCAAAGAAGATCTAAAGTCACCTGATGTAGTTGCCATCACTACGGATTGCTGGACTGCTCTAAACACGGAAAGTTACATAACTATTACGAGCCATTACATTGACGAAGATTGGGTTTTAAAAACATTCGTCATTTTAACTGAAGCCCGGCCCGTTCGCCATACAGCTGATAACCTAGCAGAGAAGTTAAGGGAGTCCGTGGAAAAGTGGGCTCTTACGGGACGAGTGGGCTCTTACGGGACGATTGCCTGTATGCAAAGGTCGGTGTATTTTTGCTTTATACATTTTTGGCTTATTCTCAAATTCAGATTGTGTTAGGGGGCGGGATTATTAGGCAATTTTAATCGGACAATTTGACCGGAGAGATTAAATTTTGTCGGACATTTCATTTTTTTTTCGGCCAATGTCCGGCAATTACCAGACAACGGAAACCCTGGCGCACACTATGGTTAACCGAGTATTAACCGCTAAGGGCCTCAGTAAACGGTTAATGAAAAACTTGAAAACGTGCAGCCCTACTCTTAATCAATGTTTTCGTATCTCTTAATGTGGTAAACATGGGAAGGCAAATGAAAGATTTCATGGCCATGAAGAATTTGTTCAATTGATTCATTTGTTTCCTGATTTCAGTTAAATCATGGGTCATTTAAGGAAAAAAAGAACGAAACATCGACAGTTGCCACAAATTAATAAATCGTAGGAACGAATTAACAAGGATTGAATATAGCCTATCTGTCCCGTGTCCTGCAGCCCTGCAAAACGCACGATATGAAACAATTATCTGGGGAAATGACTTAGTTAATACATTTCTATTGCTTTCCATGTCAAAGAACTTTGTGTTGTCTCTATTTTAATTCACTTTTAAAGTTTAAATCACATTAAAAGCTTAATTTGTACATTATGAATGAATGATGATGCATTTATATACTGTCAGCATCACTCATTGCCACTAACAAGTGTTGAGTGCTCATGAGCCGCACGCAGCCCAAAATGAGAAAGGTTAATCAACCATCGATAGCTTTAATCGTTTGCATCTCTTACCGACAAATAATCGATCATCGATTAAACGTTGACATCCAAAGTATATATATACAGTACAGACCAAAAGTTTGGACACACCTTCCCATTCAAAGAGTTTTCTTGAAAAAAGTCTTGAAAGAGTTCCCCGAGAGATGCTTAGCACTTGTAAATAAAGAAAACTCTTTGAATGAGAAGGTGTGTCCAAACGTTTGGTCTGTACTGTATATATACATATATGTGTGTGTGTGTGTACTGTATATGTATGTGTGTGTCTATTTATATAACTAATAAATCCATACTTTAAAAAGCCATTTAAAAATAAATGAATTGCAGTTCAGCAAATAAAATGCAAAAGTTACAAATATAGATATTTCTAAAATGTCTTTGCATGTATTTTATAAAAGTGTACAGATTTTACATGATCATTTTATAAGTACAAATTATTACTTTTGTACAGAAAAGTTTGATTATTCATTTCTAGTAGCATCATGTCTTTTGTGGCTGTTCTTTTGCATATTTTTAACCTGATGAACAAATCAGAATTATTTTCTGTGTTAATTGACATTATTGCACAAATGTTGTTGGCAGAGCTTAACTTGACTTGAACCCGGAACATTCCTTTAACTTTGACTCAAACGAAGACCCCCCAGCTTTGAAGTTTATGTTCAGACTCGCATGTAAGATATTACTTTAATATTTCCGTGTGATAAAACACGTATACTCTGTCTTGTTTTTTTATTTACTCAAAAGAGTTCCTCATCTTTTTCTGTTTGTTTTGTGGAAAGTCAGACAGTCAGTTTAAAATGGCTAGAGTCCTATTATGAGATTGTGAGTGTCACTTAGAGAAGCCTGAGGTATGTCGCAACGTTTTGTGCTTTTAACTCAGAAGGGAAATGCATCTCAGGCTGTGGTTTACTGATGGTTTCACACTGTAGCTGCAACGACTTGCTTTGAATAGTAAAGAATATCATTTTAGCACAGGAGGAGACTTTATTCAACTTTATTTAAAACTTACTACCTGTTCAACTTTCTTTTCATTAAAGTCAGTGTTCAATCATCTTGGCTCATCTGAAATCTCTGGATATCTCGAGCCCTATGATTTCCGTGATGTGGAAAATGTGGACAGAATCTCGGAATCCAGTCATAATCACTCACGGTGATTGCAGTAGTGTCTACCGTCTTACTAAATGAAGATGTAAACACATGAACAACATCTACACAACTGCTCTGAGAGTCACTTCATGAGCATTTGACCATTTGATTTGAGTGAAACTAGCCTAATATCACATATACAGAATTGTATTAATATCAGACATACAGTAGTAGTTCTTTACAAGCTTTTTATTAAACTGTGCTGCTTTTCTGTAGTTTTTTTTGTTTGTTTGACTGTTGCGCTTGTGTCTCTTGCAGTGTCTCATGCATGAAATGCCATTCTAAAAACATGGTGCACAAGTTAAAAGTAGTTCACTCCCATCTTCTTGCATGTTTTACCTATTCCACTGCTCACGTCACATCTTTGTCAACACAAAAGCACATTCTGTGTGAATAGCGCTTAGCGCTATATTTATGGTCCCTCACAGAGCATGTCACACGTGAGCGGTTAATCACGTGCACTGGCATACGGTTGGATCTTTTTTTTTTTCTCTCTCTTTACTGTTATCACCAGCATAATGTCAAAGTATCTAATTTAACATTTGGTAATATTTCTGTTCAAAAACGCAATTCAACGATTTCTAAAAAGTAAAATCGTGGCAAGACAAATTTCAAATTAATTGATAAAATCGGGAAAAAAAGCCCAGCCCTACCTACCTACTACTACTACTACTACTACTACTACTACTACTAAAATGAAACAAACATCAAAGGGATAATCTTACAACCTTTTTCCATGTTTTAATTTTTATTAGTAAATAATTTTGTTCATTCATTTTTAGTAATTAAAAGATGAATGAAATTATGCCCTCACTGCGAGCTGTTGCCATGGTGACTCTGAGGACTCGCCTGGCCTTTTTCTCTGAGCCTGCATTCTCCGCTGCGCTGAGGCGCTGTGAAAGCGCCGCTTCCAGCGGATTCCGGAACCGTCTTCAGCTCAACCGAGCTCGCCGGTTCGCCCTGCTTCACCGGCCTCCCCTGCATCGCTTCCCGGTGGGCAGCACCCGCTGTTTGCCGGCGCGCCGTCCGAGGAAGTCGATCTCAGGGCCGCGTCGGGGGAAGAGGACACGCGCTCTCTGCTAGCTTCGGGCAGTGAGGGCTGGGCGAGCTCCGAGGATCTCGCGCCTTCTGCTCAGAAGCCCAGCAGATGAGCTGACATCGAGAAGGAGCCGGGGCGAGTGCTCACGTTGGCCGCGACGAGTCTCGGCCGCGAGTGGTCTGCACCAGCGCCCCCCCCCTCTCGTTCCCGGCTGGATGGTATTTTCCTTTCGGATGAGCGTACTTCTCAAAACCCGCCTCATTTCTTCCTGAGCTTCACGAAGAGGTGGCGAAGGCTTGGAACGCTCCATATTCAGCGCGAACTCGTTCGTCTGTCTCACTAGCATTCTCCACACTGGATGATGCTAAAAACAGGAACTACCAGTCACTTCCGTCGGTGGAACAGGCGATAGCGACGCACCTTTGTCCGCCCTCTGCTGGACGGCGGCAAAAGCGGTGTTGCCATCTAAAGCCTGCTGTGTGACACTGCATCTGCACTACTCACGATGGCTGCTTCATCGAAGCGCAGGTGTACGAGTTCCGCTGTGGCCGAGCTCACACCCAAGCGTGCCGCTGTTTCAGTTCCAGGAATTGTGACTCTCTCAGCGTTTTCTGTAACGCGCAAGCCTGCACAGTTGCCCGCTTGCCTGCACACAAAAGCCGTTATCACAACAGCTTCAGCAACGCAGCTCGAGACCCCCGTTCTCGCTCTACCGGCCGTCGCCCCATGCCGCGGGGACCGCGGCAGAGGATTACGGTGAGGCCGGGAGCCCTGAAGCCATCCTAGGAAAGCCATCTATGCCTGCTGCATGACGCTGCGTCTGCAATAAACACAATGACTGCTTCATCGAAGAGCCGGTGTACGAGTTCCGCTGTGGCCGGGCTCTCACCTAAGCGCGCCGCTGTTTCAGTTCCAGGGATTGTGACTGTTTCAGCGTCTTTTGCAATGCGCAAGCCTGTACGGTTGCCCGCTTGCCTGCACACAAAAACCGTTATCACGGCTACCCAGATATTTCCTGAAAAAGGTGTAATTTCTGGTGTCCCGGCCACAGCCGATGGTGCTATAAATGTAGTGACGATGCCCACTGCTCAGTGCCCATCTCCACATATAAACACAGCCCTTCACACAGGGCTCGCGCCCATAAAAGCGACTCAAGTCAATCACGCGCACTACATAGTAAACGTGCCCACTCCTCAGTGCCCACAATCACTATGTCACACGCGTCATGTGGTTTCTGTAAAAACGAAACCCGTGCACGTTCGTCCGGCCACGGCCGATGGTGCTATAAATGTAGTGACCGTGCCCACTCCTCAGTGCCCATCTCCACATGTAAGCACAGCCCTGCACACAGGGCCCGCGCCCATAAAAGCGACTCAAGTCGATCACGCGCACTACATAGTAAACGTGCCCACTCCTCAGTGCCCACAATCACTATGTCACACGCGTCATGTGGTTTCTGTAAAAATGAAACCCGTTCACGTTCGTCCGGCCACGGCCGATGGTGCTATAAATGTAGTGACGATGCCCACTCCTCAGTGCCCATCTCCACATGTAAGCACAGCCCTGCACACAGGGCTCGCGCACATAAGATCGACTCAGATCGGTCACGCGCGCCACATAGTAAACGTGCCCACTCCTCAGTGCCCACATACACTATGTGACACACGGCGCTTGGTTTCTGTAAAAGCGAAACCAATGCACGTACGCTCTGCCCAGGCAGACAGCGAGTCGAAAGTGGTAAATGTGCACGCTTGCAGTCCACAGTTACTCGCAGACATCACGAGTCCCACGGGACCCGCTCAGCCCTCCCCCAATCGGTTAAGCACCGGGAAGGGGTCGAGGACGAGCGATCTGCCCGCTGTGATCAGCGCGCTCCCCGCCTCAAATGCCACAGGCTTAACGCCCATGGTGCAGCGCACCCAAGCGCCGTCGTTGCCCAGTCATCAGAGCGCGCTTCGCATCCAGCCTTTAGCCATTCATGCAGATGCATGGTCAGCGCTTCCAGGGGTTTTCGGATTGGGTGCTAGGCATTATAAAGAGAGGCTACTCGCTACAGTTTTTTTTTTCGACACCCTCCCTACTTTTTAGCGCACGTCGAAACTACGGTCAAAACAGAAGTAACACAATACTTCGGGCCGAAATATCAAAACTGTTGAGCAAAGGGGCTGTAGAGCCTGTGTCTCGAGCTCAAAGCGAGGGGGGGCTGTACAGCAGATACTTTCTGGTGCCCAAGAGAGACGGGGGTCTCAGGCCCATACTGGATCTAAGACAGCTGAACAAGGCATTGATGAAACGCAGTTTCAGAATGTTTACAACCAGGAAGCTCCTCGCGCAGATTCGCAGAGGGGACTGGTTCATGTCAATAGATCTGAAGGAGGCGTATTTTCAAGTACAGATAGCGTCAAGTCACAGGCGATATTTGAGATTCGCCTTCGAGGGCCAGGCATATCAGTTTACAGTCCTGCCGTTCGGTGGTGCATGGATGCAGCGCTCGCTCCTCTCAGACTCAGAGGCATGCGAGTGCTGAATTATTTGGACGACTGGCTGATTCTGGCTCGATCACGAGTGGAGCTTGTGGAGCACAGGGCCGTTTTACTCGATCACCTCGAGAAGCTCGGTCTCAGTGTCAATTGGGCGAAGAGTTCGCTGAACCCCAGTCAGACGATTCTGTTTTTGGGTATAGTTCTGAACTCGTGTTCCATGACGGCGCGACTGTCACCACAGCGTGCGTTGGGCATTCAGCGCGCAGCGAGTTCTTTCCGCTGCAGCGCGACCGTTTCTCTCAAACACTGTCAGAAGGTGCTGGGCCTCATGGCCTCAGCATCTCCGGTTCTGCAGCTGGGCCTGCTCCGCATGCGCCCCCTGCAGCTCTGGCTGAAGGCGCGGGTGCCGCGCAGAGCGTGGGTGTCTGGCCGACTGCGTCTCAAGGTCAATCAGAGCTGTGTCACAGCCCTGAAACCCTGGAGAGCAAACGGCTGGTACCAATCAGGTGTAAGCCTGGGGACTTCCCCGAATGTGAAGATGGTGTCGACGGACGCCTCCACTTCGGGATGGGGAGCGCTGCTCGAGGGCAGACCGTCCCACGACTTCCAGGGGAAGTCGTGGCCTAATGGTTAGAGAGTTGGACTCCCAATCGAAAGGTTGTGAGTTCGAGTCCCGGGCCGGCAGGAATTGTGGGTGGGGGGAGTGCATGTACAGTTCTCTCTCCACCTTCAATACCACGACTTAGGTGCCCTTGAGCAAGGCATCGAACCCCCAACTGCTCCCCGGGCGCCGCAGCATAAATGGCTGCCCACTGCTCCGGGTGTGTGTTCACAGTGTGTGTGTGTGTTCACTGCTCTGTGTGTGTGCATTTCGGATGGGTTAAATGCAGAGCACAAATTCTGAGTATGGGTCACCATACTTGGCTGAATGTCACTTCACTTTGGCCTGTGGTCAGAACGGGAAAAGCTCCATCATATCAACTGTCTAGAAATGCTGGCAGTGGAGAACGCGCTGATGCGCTTTTGTCCCCAAATCAAGCACTGTCTTAGTCCGTTCGGACAACATGTCTGTGGTGTCCTACATAAATCGCCAGGGCGGTCTCGGGTCCCGAAACCTGTACAGGCTGGCGGAACGCCTCCTGGTTTGGGCTCAGCGCAACGTGCGTTCGCTGAGGGCAGTGCATGTGCCTGGGCTACATAATCTGGGTCCAGACAGGCTGTCCAGAGGCGATGTTCCTACGGGCGAATGGTCTCTACACCCGCAAACAGTCCGGCTGTTGTGGGAGAGATTTGGCAGGGCAGAGGTGGACCTCTTCGCGTCCCACGAAAACGCTCACTGCCCCGCGTTCTTTTCCAAGAACGAAAGCCCGCTGTCACGGAAATGGCCGTGCTGCCCGCTTTATGTTTTCCCTCCCGTCTCCCTCCTTCCGCAGGTGATAGAACGGGTGAGAGAAACGAGATGTTCAATACTGCTTGTAGCACCTCTTTGGAAGAACCAGCCATGGTTCCCAGATTTGATGCAGTTAGCAGATGTCGCCCCGTGGCCAGTACCGTTGAGGAGGGACCTCCTCTCGCAGGCCAGGGGTTCGATTTGGCACCCTCAACCGGAGTTGTGGTCCCTCCATGTGTGGGTGCTCAACGGTTGCCCTCTGATCTCGCAGTGGGAGTGCTAAATACCATCGCTCAGGCTAGAGCTCCGTCGTCACGACGTCTGTATGCCCCGAAGTGGTCGGTGTTCTCCAGCTGGTGCACAGCTCGAGGCTCTTAGTTGTGAGGTGACGGAGGTTCTCTCCTTCCTACAGGAGCTGTTGGATAAGGGCAGAGCCCCATCCACGCTCAAAGTTTATGTGGCGGCCATCGCAGCGTTTTCTGAAACAGTGCTTGGTCAGTCAATAGGAAGGAATGAATTCGTCATCCGCTTCCTTAGAGGAGCTAGGAGGCTGAATCCTCCCAGACCTCCGTCAGTCCCTATGTGGGACCTCGTGGCGGTTTTGGAGGCCATGAAGGGTCCCCCTTTTGAGCCTATCCAATCAATTAGCCTTCAGCATCTGTCGTTCAAGACAGTATTCTTGTTGGCTCTCGCTTCAGTGAAGCGTGTGGGTGATCTGCATGCGCTCTCGGTGAGCCAGTCGTGCTTGGAGTTTGGGCCTAATGACTCAAAGGTCATACTCGAACCTAGGCACGGTTATGTGCCGAAATCCCTCAACACGCCATTTCGGGCTCAGGTTATTGCCCTGTCTGCCCTGCCGGTGTCAGGAGAGAATAGAGACTCGAGTCTTCTTTGCCCTGTCAGGGTTTTAAGAGCTTATGTGTCTCGCTCTGCTGCCTTTCGACAGACTGAGCAGCTGTTTGTCTCGTCCGGTGGACGTTCCAAGGGAATGGCTGTTTCGAGACAGACTCTATCCAGATGGATAGTTGACGCTATAGCGTTAGCTTACGCTTCCAGGTGCCTTCAGTGCCCGCTGGGCGTCAGAGCACACTCCACAAGGGGCGTCGCCTCGTCGTGGGCGTGGTCTACTGGGATCTCCTTACAGGATATATGTATGGCGGCAGGTTGGGCCTCGCCGTCTACATTTATCAGGTTCTATAACCTGGAGGTTCCCGCCTTGCAAGCAAGGCTGCTGTCGGTATAGTCGAATCAGGGCCCTGAAGGGAACTCTGAGTTCGTGAGCGTTATGCGCTGCCGACTGTTATATGGGCAGTATTGCGTAAGACCCGCATTGCCACATTGGTCAGGCCTTGCCTCGGCTGTGTGATATCATATTGCCGCATCTACGGATGCTGCTAGATATGGGACCGAGGGCTTCCGCCCCCTCCTGTCCTGGACTCTCTGTGAGTCCCTCAGGTGACTGTGCACTGTAAATCCTGGGCGTTGCTTCAGGTTTATTGGTGTGTGATCCCTGCGCGCACGGCGTTTTACATTGGGTTCCCGTAGCGTCTTAGCGTTGACGCAGTACGAGAGAGCTCTCGTAAGAGAACGTACTCGGTTACTAAACGTAACCTCGGTTCTCTCTAGAAGAGCGAACGAGTACTGCGTTCTCTGCCGTGCGTACGATTCACTCTGGTTCGCTTCGGCGATAAAATAAATCAGGTGAGTCAGCCTTTTCGAGCTCCTTTTATAGGTTGGGCCACACCCGTTTCGGCGGGAAGTGTCAAGAAGGTTCCAGGTTAGGTTATTGGTCTGATGTTGCATCAGCCTGCGCTCGATAGGCTGTGCAGTTGACGCAGAACAAGCCAATGAGCGAACGAGCCGTCTCGCCTATGGCTGTGTACTGCTGCAAATGCGCTTTACAAAAATACAAAATTAAGGATAATTTTTTGCTTCAGTATTTCGTGAAAAGAGACTTTTTCCCTCAGCGTCTTAGCTAAGACGCAGTACTCGTTCGCTCTTCTAGAGAGAACCGAGGTTACGTTTAGTAACAGAGTACGGTTTACAGTGTGCAATATAACATGTTCATGTTTCGCGTGTAAAAAAACAGTATTTTTCACACAATTCACCTATCTGTATACTGCTGTTTTCACTGTCATAAAAACGGGCTGATGACTTCCTTGTTCTATAAAGTCCCTCCTTCAGAAATACGTGACGAGTTCTGATTGGGCCAGTGGTTCCTGTGTTGTGATTCGACAGCAGCTGAGTAGGGGTGTGACGGTACTAGTATCGGTACCGAACGGTTCCTGGGCAAATTCCAAATGGAAGTGATCATCCCTATCCCCTTGGAGTGGGGGCTTTGGAGTGAATAGGGCATGTGTTGCCATTAAGTAGTCGTTAGGAATGAACTTTGCAAAAGGAGCGACATAATTTCCTCATTATCTTCAGCTGGCATGTTCCTGTGACAGCGCAGCATGTGTCCGTCAGCAGATGTCGCTGTTTTACTGTTCTAAATGTTTTTTTATTTATTTTTTTATTTTATTGTTGTTAGCATAACCGTTGCAAATAAACATACATTTTATATTTAAATAAGTTAAAATAAATATGCTATATAATATATAAAAACGAATATATATAAAACTTTTTAAAACATTACATTTATATTGTTTTTATGTTGATGTCCATCAGTGAATCTGCTGTCACGGGAACATCCCAGCTGAAGATAATGAGGAAATTATATTGCTCCTTTTTGCTAACGACTACTTAATGGCACGCACATACCCTACTCACTTCAAAGTCCCCACTTCAAGGGGAAAAGGATGATCACTTCCAAATTTAATTTGCCCGGCTACCGTTCGGTACCGATACTAGTACCGGCACATCCCTACAGCTGAGCACACGCTGCCCTGCTGGAAACGCGATTGGACTAGTTTTGAGAAGCAAGTGGGCAGGAGCATGTGCTGGAGATGTACTTATAATCACAGGAGCGTTTTTACTGACGAGATGCGCATGAAAATCGCATTCGTTTTTTTGCACAGCCCTAACATCTAGTTAACAAAGCTAAACAGCATTGCCCTTTGTGCAATAAGTTACAGAAACTGTTAAACGCACCAACTTAAATAAAAAAATTCACTTACCGGTTGTGGTCCATGAACAACGCCTTCTCCAGACAAAGAGGGAACTGCTCTATCTTTCAAGAACAATCTTTTTGCGAATCCGGCATTAAACTGATTGAGATTGAGGAAGTTGTCCTCAGCAAGCTGTCCTCAGCAAAATGTGCTGCACATAGTTTTACATGTGGATTATAATTTTCGGGAACCGAGTTAAACATAAATTGTAACCATTAATCTCCAAGTACAGCATCCCTGGGAAGGCCAAACAAAGATGATTGGACTCAGAGATGAAAATAACAGCGTTTCAACGACATGGCGACAAACACAAACGCAGCTCTTCCTCCTTCTCCATCGGAGTGCAACAAGACCAGGCCCCTTTTTGTGAATTCATGTGGGCGGAGGTTAGTCAAAGAACTGTTTTAGTGACGTCATTACTGCAGGAACTATAGGGATGTAGTCCAAACGGGTCGTTTTTGTAGGCGAATTCTGTTAAATAAAATTTTTTCGCTTGGCATTGAACTTTGAGCTTTAGAATTTTTCAGATATTATTTATACTCTAACAACAACATTACACACTAACTAAAGTTTAAAACATGGGATCACGAAGAAGGGGACCTTTAATAAATTGATGTGACAATTTATAAGTTCCATGATTTTAATTAATTAGATATGAAAAAGGAGTCAAGAAAAGTTAAAACAGAAAAGAAAAACTGAATCCAGAAAAATTCAAACGGATTTCTTAGGACCCTAGATATCTTATCTCATGGTGTGTCTCAGAGTGACTCCATGTTGGTGGGCTGCAATCAGCTGTTTCCTCCTGGTTAGGATATCGGGGAGATGTCAGCTCGTAAAAACCTCATAATCATTTCAATTATCAAGGTGTAGAAAAGAAAAATTAAAGCTATTGTTCTGCCTGAAGGGTGGTTTTAACTGTCTGCTAGTTCTTCATGGGCAAGTTAAAAAACATCATAGAGCAGGAGGTGTTTCTGCTACTCCATAAACGGAGGAGTGTGAATAGAAGAAAGCGGCCCAGTGCAGGCAGAGGGAGAATAGAGGAACACAAGCAGAAGTGATTTCTCATCAGTGCCTCGGGTAGCAAGTTGTGCAATGAACAATCATGTCTGACTTTTCCTGTTGCTTAATAAATATATTTTTAGATGGGAACTACAGCACTGCTTGAAGTAGCGCACACGTGCTGCTTTCTGAACTGCAGAATTCTGAATTTCACTTGAGATTTAGAAAGACTGCTTGCATGGTTTGCCAATTAATTAGTTGTGCCATTTTCATGATGACTTTTATTTATTTTCTTATGATTATACAAATATTATTATTAAATTTTCTTTCCATTCCATTTTCAAAAAAAAAAAATATATATTTTTTTAATCTCCATAATCTTTTTAAAAATTCCATAACTTGCTTTTCATCTGAAACAAATGTCTTTTTCTGCTGATGTCTCTTGAGTCATTTGAAACAATAGCACAAAAGCTTTTTTAGGCAATGTCATTTAATCTGGGTAAATTCTGGTATGCAGTGCCCACTTTTTCACCATCCAGTCAGTTCCTAATGCATAGATAAGTCTAGCCCTCCTTCTTTTCCATTAAATGTCCTGTTTCGCTTGGACATGTCACATAACGGAAGTAAAACATGTTGCGACCAGGAGTTCATGTGAACTTTAAAAAGCAGCCATTTCTCATGTCCTTTAAGTTCCATGAGGTCTGTCTTCCCATCTGTCTCCCCTTCCTTTCTCTGTCTTTTCACACACACACGCGTACACACACGCACTCACACACGGTGGTGTTGGCGGAAGCATGTTATCTGCAGTTCTCTCTAGAGCGCATTATCCTTTCCCCTCTCTGGCAGCTCGGGGCCTGTGATCACAGGAAGCTTAAGGGAAGCAGTTGTTCTCTGGTGTCTCCGGTTCTAGCGTGCGCTGATTGAGTGCACAGAGGCCAGGTCATTCAGACAGGGGCATTCGATCCTCCCCCTCCACACTGCCTGACTGGAAGGTCGATTGGGAAAAACTTGATAGAAAGTTATTTTTTTTCCTGTTCTGGTATAATGACACTCTAGCCAGAAGATTCTGGGTCTTGCAAATTAAGCAGATAATTGTGAACAAAGGCATCTGTGTCACATGCGAATTAAATTTTTTTTGTTAAATCACAGATTTCTTAGAAATTTAAAGCTTGCTGGTTAGAGGTTGACCAACATTTGCTGATTTGAAAACTAAGTGGGTAGATTGTTAATTTTGAAAATAAAGAAAATTGGCATATAATGACTTACCCTTGAAAATGTTTTGTAATTATTTAAATAAATGAAATGGGTTCATCACACAAAATGTAATTTATTCCTGTGAAGACAGAGCTAAATCTTCAGTAGCCATCCTTCAGAAATCATTCTTAAATGCTGATTTGGCGACTGAGAAATATTTCTTTATATAATCACTGATGATGAACATTTTTTGGATGGTTTCCATGACACCATGGCATTTTTGGTCGAGCGCAACAGGTCCGCATGTTCTGCAGTTCAGTTGATTAAGAGAAGGGGTGGGAGGTTTAAACCTTTGCCAACATTGCCAAAGGCAACAATTTTTGGTTTTGCGTCTTTGATGTGAATGAGTTCTCATGAATAAACATGAAGGGGGGTTGTGTTGGTTGTATTGTGTATCATTGACATGCCACGTAAAAATGGGGGGGGGGAAGTCACAGAGAGGCAGTTAGTCATGGGCCCTTCTTATTGAGCACGTCACCCTTTCACAAGCTGCCTCATGGTAGGAAAACGGGGTGAAGAGAATTATGGGAAAAGCTCTTTATTTTTGACATGCCAACCCTTCCTCTCTCCTTACTCTACAAACAATCTCTCTCTCTTTTTGACGTTCTCTGTCAGTTTTGTACTTTCTTGCTCTCTCAAACTGAAATGACACATCACTTAAGGTGAGAGGACTTCCTTTCTCAGAGTTGTATATTAGTTGGAAGTTTCCGGGCTTGATGACTCCACCACAAATACGCAGGAATGAAATCATCCCCTGCAGGCCCGTCAACTCCAAAGCTTTTGTTTATTGCACAACAGTAATTTAGTATGAAGATAAAGATGTAATGAGGTACAGCAAAATATTAATGAAAGTTGACGAGGTATAATTTTCTACCTGAAAAATGCACTTTTATGATTTCATATGTAGCTTTTCAAATTATAATTTTTTTCCTTCCCTTGTAACTCCGGAATCATAAAACCTGGCTATCTCTACAGGTTTTAATGAGGAACATCATAGTCTTCTCTTCGAGTGCGCTTTGCTGTTATCCATTTTTCCTTTTGCATGCGGATATTTCATAGTCAGTGGAATATTGGGTGTAGCTCAGATCGGCGTTCCCGGACATCTGTACGAAGACAGATTTTGGCAGTCCCCGCCTCCTTCAAAGGCCTTAGCATTGCAGTGGCAGTATTAGTTTTTCATCTTCTTCTTCTCGCACTTTGAGAAAGGGTGGAGATTAGTATGCCGTTCCATATGCGCGCGCACACACACACACACACACACACACACACACACACACACACACACAGACGATTAGTATGCCGTTCCATACGCACACACACACACACACACACACACACACACACACCCTCTGAAGAAAGCCCTGTGTTCTGGCAGGCCTGTTGATTCATTTCACTCTCTAAAGATGTCTCCTCACTTCTTGTTTACATGAAAGGTTGAATCTCTTGTGAGAGGCTGCCTACGTTCTGCAATTTTCTTGTTTAATATTCCACTCTTCTTGTAGAATCTGTATCCTTATTTTTGCTTTTTGTTGACTAGATACTGCTTAAGCGGAACTGAAAAGAAATTGTTTGCTATGGCAATAACTTTTGTTCATTTGTGTATGACACAGAAACATGATGTTTTCACTACTGGACAGCAGCATTAGCAATACTGGACTTAAAGCTAGCAGAGACTGGAAGTGCAGCATGTGGTGCCAAAAAAATTGAAATGTGTGTTGTTATACATACGTCTCATAGAAAATAAATACATTATTGTTTCATTATGACACTGTGAAATAATTTTGAGTTTTATGTCACTGATAGCTAAAACTGAAAATAATTGTTATTCATAATCTATCTTTTTGTTTTGATAGATTTTTGTAATAATTTTTATTATTATTATTTTGGCTCTGCTCTCTTTCTTTTCTTTCTTTCTTTCTTTCTTTCTTTCTTTCTTTCTTTCTTTCTTTCTTTCTTTCTTTCTTTCTCTCTCTTTCTCTCTCTCTCTCTCTTTCTCTCTCTCTCTCTCTTTCTCTCTCTCTTTATCTTCTCTCTCTGAAAATAAAGTCAATTGAATTTATTAAAAAGTAAGGTTGATAGAATTTCTTCCAAAGCTTACAATGCTTTTATCTGTTGCCGTCTGGGTTTCACTTAATCAGTATAATTGTAAATTGGAATTTCTTACCTCTAACTTACTAGGAAAGGAAATACATTTTCAGATGTATGGAATAGAGAAACATCCTGTATCTGAAGAGGAAAAATAGAGCACTTAAATGAAATTGACTCAATGTCACAGCTTGGTAGTTATCATGCTTTAGAGGCAATTATTTCTCTGCCATGTTTTAGCCAAGGGTCAAATTAATGTGACGCACAGCTGCATGGTTCATATGTGTAAGTGTGTGATTTTGAGGGTGGATATGTGTGATGTGGGGTGGGGGATACTGACTCAGCCCTTGTTCCTCCTCTTGATATTTCGCCTTAATGATAATTAATTGCCCTGGTTCTATCTAGCATCTCACATATGTGTTTTCCATAGACCCCCACATGCTTGAAACAGTAATGTGATTTAGTCCTAATGTTACAACGAGATTAAACTCCTCTTGAAGATGGATCGGGGTCCTTCGAGTCCTTTCTTACCGCAAAAGTCTGCAGTGGGGACATGGAGGAATTTTAAAGGAGACTGTACAAGGTGGGATTGATGGATATTTTGGGGAACACTTTTATGACGACTTGCTCTTAGACGTGACTGCACACACATGGTATGCCTGATGGATCTGAGTAGTGGTTAATTGCCATGTGCGCTGTTGAATATACCATTGTTGGAATGGAAAGCAGGGCCTGTTTCATTTTAAAGTGATGTTTTTTTATCTTGTCATTCTCCAGTTGTAGCCCCCAAAAGTTGATTATTGGTAAATCCCAGAACATGCAAGTAAAATCAGATGGAAATGCAGTTCTTTATTTTAGTTTTTTCAAGTTTAGCCCTGCCGTTAGAGCTGTAATCGGGCCTTAAAAGTTAGGCCCGACAGAACCCGAGCCCGACAGGTTTCGGCCCGAGCCCGACAAGTACATTTTGATTGACAGATTTTTAAAAGCCCGAACCCGTTTACAGCCCGACATTATTTAAATGTGCGCACGCAGACAACTCTTTTGCCTTTTGTCAGTAATGAGTCATTTATACATGTTTTAACATTATTCATAACTAACGTAGACTAGACCACTTGGAAGTTGGAATACAGAAATAAAATAAGTCATCTGTGACATCGTAACAGCTCAGCATTCTAGACATAGGCTCATTTAAAGGAGCATTGTGTAGGTTTTGAAATTTCTAACCGTTACTGACACCAGTTGCCATTAGAGGAACTGCAGCCAGTCTCGTGCTCGTTCTCAGTGAGCATGCTCTTTTTTTTTTTTTTACTTACGAGGAGTGTCCGTGGGTGTCTGAATTGTGCTGGAGGCTGGTCGCTTCTTTCCATCCGCAGAGTCCATTTGAAAACACTATTGCCGCTGCTTACTATAATGGCTGGTGTGCCGTACGGTTTCTAAGCCCAAGTAGACGAGAACACGCATGACGTCACATTTTGTGAATTTTCGTGCCAATTCGGGGCCGACTCCTCCACACACAATTGAGCCTACAGGCTGATAGAGGAAACCGTGGTGGACAGTTGAGATGTCATTCTTTTTTTTACATCATGGTTGGCTCATACATGTACAAATGAAAACTCTATCTTAAAGATTTTTTTTTTAAAATAAAAGCCTCCACATAGCTCCTTTAACTTATAAATAGACCAACGCACATTTTTAACAAATTAAATTAAGATAAATTTTAAATTAAGATAACAATAACGAAATTAAGATAAAGGCTCCGCTGGATTTGCTTCGCACTAGCAGATGATATTTAATAAAAGAATAATGCCAACATTAGCGTAAATACTCTGTCCACATTATGCATTTAAGACTCAATTAATATTTAGTTATCACTTGAAAAACCTTTACTCACAGAGATTAGGCTAAGCCTACATGTTTTTGTGGAGGAAAATGATTGAATCCACTATAGATGTCTTCAGCGCGTTCCTGCGCTCACTGATGGTGCGTCATTATTCACTCATTATTCTCATTATAAACACGGTCAAAATTTTCCACACCTCAGACTTTGCTTTAGTTGCTGGTGCAACCAAAACATAATCACCAGAGGCAAGTCTCCAGTACACCTACTCAGCATTCATTTTCGTATCTTTCTCGCGCTAATCGAAACACATAACATGACCACTCGTTTACCTCGCAAACCGGAGCGCAAGCCTGAGCCCGGCCCGAGCCCGCGTAAGATGATATAAATTAAGCCCGAACCTGTCGGGTCCCATTGGGTCCCATCGGGTTCGGGCAAAGATCTTCAGCTCTACCTGCCGTTGCTGTGAGCATACCAGTTACTCATTTAGAAATTAATTCTTCCACACGGTCTTCCAGCCATGACAGAAAGCAATTAGTGTATATTTTCTCTCTTTATTATTCTTGTCTATTGCTTCAATTTATGATGTCTTCAAGGATGCAAAATGAGTCTCATCATTTTAGATCTCGGGGAACTCAATATTCTGCCTGACTGATCAGAGGTGCGTGTGCCCGCACAACTGCATTAGTATTTATATGAGTGAGCGTCAGCATGTGTGTGTGTGTGTGTGTGTGTATTGGTTTTGTTATTTAAGACTTCATTCAGATCCACCCCCGATGGATTGAAAGCACAGGCCTGAATTATAAGAGGCGGTTTTGGTAATGTATTTTTAATAAACAGACTTTCTGGGTGGAGCGCTCGGAGTGACCCCGGCTGCAGCGCTCCATGGGGTCCTCAAGCTGTGTGTGTGAATCCCCACTCCCGTGTGATCCTCCTGGGACCGTGATGTATAGAGGATTGCATCTGAACTCACAGTGAAAGATTGAGGGACACAAGTCTGGGACCAAAATAAAGTAGCTATGGGCTGGCTTTAGTAATTGGCTGTTTGTTCAGTTTAGTCCGGAATAGCTCACTCAGAAATGAAAATTCTTTCGTTATTTAATGTTGTTTCGAAATGAGTTTCTTTCTTACTCAAAACACAAACAGAAATTTTAAAGATTGCGATGGACACTATTTTTCATGCAGCTAAATAGGCAACAGATCTTTGTAAATTAAAAAAGAATACAACATCCAAATGTATCATAAAAGTACTCCATATGATAGTTTGTAAAACAAACTGTAAGTTTAAATCGTTCCTTTAACCTTTGTGTACAAAATTTCACGTTTAACAGTTTCACGCAAAAGTTTCAGATAGTACTTGTTCCATAACGCACAAGTTGCTTTCTTGTGTCATCAGATTCAAGCGAATGAAATTATCTGTATTTCAGCTGTATATTATTGCTGATATGTGGACAATTAGCAGTGTACAGTTTAAACAGATGCAAATATAAGTTTCTTTAATTGGAACCAATACAGTTAGATTTGCAGTTCAGTTAATCAATTTAATGATGTCTGTCATCTAGGGCTGAAACGATTCCTCGAGTAACTTGAGTAACTCGATAAAAAAAAATGATCGAGGCAAATTCCTCTGCCTCGAAGCCTCTTTTAAATTATTTTAAATCTCACGTCAGGTTCTTTCGCAATGATTTTTTTTAATGTGACAACGCGTTTACGTCACCCACAATGCGGAAGAAGACACAAGCACTGGAAACGCGGAATGGCACGGAATTTGCCAAATTTTGAATGAATTAATCAAAAATAGGTCATTGCACTCACATCAAATCACAATATGGACTAATTTCTGTAATTATTAAGCCGGAACAGTCTATTTAAATATGAATCCTGCATGTTCTGCGTGTCTCTGTTAATGGAGCAGAAGCGCGTCTTCATTCATTAAAAACACAGAAGCGCGTGATGTTCGCGGTAATTTCAGCGTCTGCTGTCTCATCTCCAGAAATGCACTGACCGTCACTTCATGAGCATTTGACAGTTTGATTTGAGTAAAACTAGCATAACATCACATACACAGAACTGTAAAGGTACATCAACCCGTCAAAATAAAAGTCTATAAAATATATAAAAAGACTATTGTTCAGCAGAATGTACATAGCCTACTACTACAAAAAAAAAAAAAATCAAACATTATTTTTTAAGGTTTAATCTCACAACATTTCTTCCATGTTTTATTTTTAATAGTAAATCCCCTTTGTTTACCCAAAAGTTAAGTTAATTTTCAATAATTAAAAGATAAATTAAATTAATGTTTTATGTGTTTAATGTTTAATATGCATCTCAGAAATTGCTTTATTTAAAACCCCAACTGAATGGCACTTAAATGCACTTAATTCATCTGTCAACTTTATTGCCATTGTTCACAGTATAAGTACAGACAGAGAAACAATGGGTAATAATTAAATGTTTATTTTTGATGTATGCATTGCATTCTATGCATTTAAAAATATATATATATTTTTTTTTTCTAAAAAAGGAAACTTAGATGTTCATTTTAAGAGACCCGGGAGTCTTATTTTCTCTGGCATAATTAATATTACACTTTAATTAAGAAAAAACACATTTTATCCGATTACTCGATTAATCAATGGAATTTTTGGTAGAATACTTGATTACTAAAATATTCGATAGCTACAGCCCTACTGTCATCATGTAGTGTGATATTGTGAATACTGTCAAAAGCTGAAGAAAATAATGTATATATTGACCTGTCCTATTTAACTACAGAAAATTGCTCATAGTGAAAAAAAGGGTTTTGTCATTTTCCCGGTGTGTGTTTGTGTGTGTATTTTAAGCAGACTCATTTAGTAGTAATCTCTTGCTATGCAACACCTCGACACACTGCAGACACTCTTAACCAAAGCACACACAGTAAACAAATGCACAAAATACCAACAGATGCAGAAATAACTTTTACATATACTCCCACTGCCAGCTTCTAATTTCAACCACCTGGACATTGTCTGGACTCCACAATATACTGCGTAGTGGGAACGACTTGGTCTCTTTCTGCAATGAGTTAAACCCTACCACTAAAAATCTCATCAGTGCTGACCAGACTAGGCCAGATTGTTGAGGAAATCCCCTGTATTTGTTGTTGTGTTTGAAACAAGATCTCCTAAATGAGTTTGACAATGAAGATGACTTAGTTGGAGTCACATTGCCTCTTCACAAATGAGGCTCTGTGTGTATTTGGCCAGCCCTTTTGATAATAGAGATCGGCCAACAGGAAGCCGGCAAGTGCTGACTTTTTTCACCTGTGTGACGTTAGTGGAGTTTGTGTGCATGTAAACTGATGGCAAGAGGTCTCACAACGTTAGTTTGCCACTCAGCAATCCGCTTTTCATTTGTTGTTAATTTAGGGTTCATTGTGATGTTGTGAAAACATCCATCAGATACGAATGATTTGAGTTGAGTTGTTAAGTGTCTGTAGTGCCTTTAAGTGCCTGCAGATGCTGGAAGTTGAATACATTGATAAAGAAAGTGACATTATATTTGTGCATTACAGGTATGGTCATTTATATTTGTATTTTAAATGTTCTATTTTTGTATTGTGAGAATGTTTTTACTTACTGAATTATTTAGATTTTTTGGGGGGCTATAAAAAAAAAAAAAAAACAGTGTTGTTTTTTTTTTGTGTGTGTGTGTGATTAAATCACACAGAGCTTTTCCATCACCATGCCACAATGACAGTGATCAAGCGCCTGTCGAAAAAAGAAAAAGAAATGTCAAAACATAATGTATTTTTTTTAAATCATGTGGCTGATGAAAGCAGTTGAAAGCGTCTTCTTTATTCGCTTCTCCAAGACGCCCTGGAATTCTTCACTAAGTAGGCTAACACTTGGTTAACACGGTGTCAGAATCATCAGTTTGTAAACTAGTTGTAGAAATGCTTGCTTATCAAAGCCCTATGATTGAGCTTTGACTCCTGTCATTAGATTGCATTAGCTTAAGTGTCATAGAGCGCTCAAGGGACAGCCCTGCTCCATCTTCTGCTCTGTATGCAGACAGAGGCCACTGTTGATCCATTCACCCCCTCCTTACTTTTTTTAATTAAGAAAATTGATTGTCCTGTCCTTTTCAAAAAGCATATTATACTTTATTAAGTAAGTTCTTGAGCAGGCACAATAACGCAAGAGGAGCAGTTTAATATAGGAAAAGAAAAGGAGGTGGGGTTGTATAGTGAACTAGTGATTTGAATTGACTGGTACAGGAATGCAGCAAATGCCTGGGAGCTATAAAAGCAGATCATTCGGTTTCTGATGGCGGAGTGGAATGGTAATGTCTCACTGCTTCTCCTGCAAGTTTTAATGTAATTGTGCACTATAGCCGGTATTAAAAAATTTCTCATCCTCCCACTCCATTCCTTTTTTTACTTCTTCTATGTTGGTTAAGATGTTTCTTAGTATTCACTCCTAATAGCAAGACCTGTTCCTTTATTATCAGAAACTGAGAGAAGGTGAAAGGAAATTTGAAAATGGGAAAGTGTTTAGTTCAGTAAATCAATAGCTCTCTAAATAAGTTCTGTAGCCTAATATGCAATGCAAATGTCAACTTATCAAGTTATCTTGATCCACACTATATTAGACAGAAACAGGGATCAAATTGTTTAGATCTGAACTGAGTTGAATTGTGAACTGATTTGACTGAATCATTGAAAATCCCAGACTCAGAAGAATTCCTCACAAATCTGTTATTGCAGTGGCTTGTGGGCATGTTTATTCACCAGCTTTACACAAGAGTAATATCTAGCAGATGAAACATTTTAGAGCACAGCATAAAAAATTAATAAACATTTATGAGGGATGTAAAGTGTAAGTTTTTATAATTCTGGTTCTGATTCTTCTTTATGATTCTTGTTTCAGTTAATGATATCTTTTGTACTTTTAAGGAAGAATATTTGAAAATAAAGAAAAGTAAATTAAATTGGATTTACTTCCCTCAGAAGTCTAATAATGAGATCATTTAAGATTTCAACAGAACAAATATATCTAATAAAAATGTGTTTGCACAGACTTTTTGATGTATTTCCATGGACTGAATAGAGGTGGCAAAAATTAATTCCAATAAGATATATACCCTATTAAACAAAATACAAATGCAGAATCTAGAAGCATATATCATTTGTATTTATTTATTTTGCGTTTATAGATTTTTGCATCTAGTGCTATATTGTGGATTGCATTTCTTTTTATGATACAGTAATGATAGGTAGTTTTGGATGTTTTGTGACAGATTAAGGATGTAGGCTTTCAAGTACTGACATCAGCCATTAGTTGCTTCTCTTCTACCAGTCAGTCACACTCACTAGAGACATCAGTTATTTGAATAAATTTCTTTAAAAGTAGTTTGAAGTATGACACAATGTCAATCTCAAATGGATAGCACACCCGCAGTGGTGTGTTTAGATGCTGTGAAGCCTGAGATTAGCAGAGTGTGGATGGCTAGAGTGTTAGAGATGCTGTGAGTGATATGACTGGGTGTGGTTTTATCTGTGATTCGATTTTCAAGGCTTTTATTAACTTAGCTATGGTTAAGGTGTGGCCCCTCTGTAAAGCATGAATTGCTTTATTTAATATCCATTTGCATCACAGACTAAATGAGGAAATTGCTCTCGACGGTCTGTCGAAATAAGACAGGCCTCTGTTTTGTTAAATCATGAGAAACTGTAATTGCCCTAAATTGAAACTGGCCAACACGCACACCATCCTGCAAATGCAAAATGATGTTAAACTGAGCGCTATGCTAAACCTTTCATAGAAATTCACTTCTGTGCAGTTTGTGCCAAAGTCTAGTTAATGGTGTGATTTGCCTGCTATGAACAAACATGCATGACTTCATTGAGTTCTGATGGAATTTTTTTTGCTATGAAACACTTTATAAATTCCACATTTTTTTTCTCTATCCCCTATCATCTTTGATTTTGGTGACTGATTAAAATGTGTATCTCTAAGCCACATCAGTGACATAAGTGCACAGATTTTAATCATTAAAACATCATCAACAAAGGCCGGCGCCGACATAGTCACCAATATTAGAACCTCATTGCTGTTTATGGATTGAGCTGGAAGAGCAGAACTGTTTCTAGGGCATTCCGTCTCTGATTTTCAAAAAGCAAAGAACAATCGAAAAGCTTTTATAGAGAGCAGAATAGGCGCCATTGGCTCAAACAATTGTTTTTAGTATGTGAGAAGTCAGAACCACACATTGAGCAAGTTACTTGAGGAATGGCGAGTCTCTAACATTGGTCTTCTCTTTTGCTGGGTTACAGATATGGTACGAAAAAAGAATCCCCCTTTGAGAAGCTTCGGCGGTGAAGAAGAGGAGGGTGAGGCGGTGGCAGCCGAGGCCACAGGCCCAGAGAGCGGGAACGCGGGGAGCCAGGCTTCAGAGCCCGACAGGGCTGTGGGCGAAGAGCAGGCGGAACCATCCTCCCCTGGCCCCATCAAACCTGACAGGCCTGACTTGCATAACTCCAGCAACCTGGCAGCATCCTACTCTAGCCGCGAGGGTACTGATACAGACCCGCTGGACTCTACCGCCTCCCCAACGAACTCTGACCCAGGTGAGAGAGGAAACTGTGAGGATGACCGGAACAGTCTACAACCCACCACCCGGTCAGGCGGTGTCATCGTACAGGGCTGCACCAGTAACGGAGAGGAGAGGGACGCCACACACATCCCACTAGCATTGCTGGGTTCTGAGAGCACTCATGGTGTGGCTGTCGAAGGCTCTATAGTCCCTCCGGTTACACTTCATCCACAGAGGCCCACTGGGGGAGCGGAGGACGCCCCTAGCCCTCTGGGAGCAGAGACGGGAGCACCTCCACCCACCTCACCTAAACTACAAGACTTTAAGTGCAACATTTGTGGGTATGGTTATTATGGCAACGACCCCATGGACCTGATCAAACATTTTCGTAAGTACCATTTGGGCCTGCACAACCGGACACGGCAGGATGCAGAGCTGGACAATAAGATTCTGGCACTACATAACATGGTGCAGTTCACAGCCCAAACACAGGCCAAAGACTCAGCGCACCTCCTCGGCCAGTCAGCTCAGACCGGCTCAGCGGCGGAAGCAAAGTCACCCAGATCCTCCGTACTTAATGGCACCTATGACATACAGGTAACCACAAAGCAGATGAAAGGAGAAATGTTGTGTCTAGATATTCATATCCATTCAATACTATAATACATAATAAAAATACTAATAAATATAAAAATACACTCAAAAACAGAATAGTAAAAAAAAAAAAAAAAAACTAAATTTTAAAGTACTCCTCAAATGTTTGGGGTTGGATTTTTGTTCTGTATGGCAAATTGAGTAAAAACAATTATAATGTTAAAACATTGTTAAAGTTTTACATTTCAAATAAATGTTGTTCTTTTGAGTGTTCTGTTCAGCCAAAGTACAAAAGTACTAACCAGCACAACTGTTTTCAACGTTTATAATAAAAATAAATGTTTATCTTGCACCAAATCAGCACATTAGAATGAATTCTAAAGGATCATGTGACACAGAAGATTGGAGTAATTATGCTGAAAGCTATTCAGCTATAAATTTATTCAGGAATAAATTATATTTTAAATAAATATTAAAACAGAAAAAAAAATATTATTAAAAGGATACAGATTTCAAAATATTAATGTTTTACCGTATTTTTGTTAAAGTAAATGTAGCCTTGTTGAGCGTAAGATACTTTTTTCAGAAACATTAAATAGTCTTACCAACATGTGTGTTTATGCATATTATAGTTTTGCTTCATTCCTCCTGTAACCTCAATTGTAATCAAATTAACCCTCCTGTCTGCTTTGCCTGTGAAATGCAATTTGATGGTACACGTAGTTGCTTCCTATGTATAGTGTTCCAAATCAGTGACTTATGAGGGCCCATTTCAGGTAAGATGCAACCTTATAAGGCAGCTGCCTATGTAAGAAGCAAGACGGCCTTATAGTTTTGGAGCAGTGCTTGTAGTCAGACCAATGGGTCATTAAGGCTTAAAAATGATGCATGCACATGCAACTGTGAAACTTAATATTTGTCACAGACTTAACCACTAGATGGATGGTAACCGTGCATGATGCATGCAAAGTCATGCACACGCAGAAACTCACACACTGATGAACATTGGCTGCATTAATTCAGAAATTTTGACTAGCCCTCATAGAGTCTGTATTTGTTTGTGTGTGGTATAAAATAACTTCATGAATAAGCAATCATGCTACTCCGTTCCAACTGAAATGCAAGCATCATTTGTCATATCACCTTGGTGATTTCTGATTTATAAAGAAAAACAAACAAAAATGTGAAAGAGATTAGTCTGGATCATGCTGGCACACAGTATTTGGCTTTGTTCTGTGACTTCTGGCTGATTTATCGTAGCACTAGCCTCAGTGTATCATGTTGAAATGGACCATTATGAGCAGTTGCCTGCTTTGCACATGTGCATGTACTCATTCAAGCAAACACACAGTGCAGCTTAGAGTACCTGTTTTTTTTCTTCTAATAACACCGGCCTCAATCTTTTTCAATTCAACATCAGCCTGTCTACAAATTGTCGTAATACCGTATAAATTCTTAGGGAAAAGTTTAAATAATGAGTATATTCAGAATTCGTTCCTAGTGGAATTTTCCATGCAGTAATATCGACGACTGCGATTTCTCATTTTCCCAATGAAAAAACGGGGGACAAAAGAGCATAGGGACGCTGGTGAGGGGAGCCAGTGTAAACACAGGAGTCGATTTATTTTAAACGATGGGTAATGAACAGATGTCATAGTCTTTTATCTGCCTAACTTTCAGCACGGTTTCACTCTCACTTCAACAATGTCATGTTTACAATTTGAGCGGCATATTTAAGTTCGGTTTTTACAAAATGAGCCAAGTTTGGAAGCATTTAGCTTTAGTCAGTGCAGGGGTGATTTAGCCCGGTTTACCAGCCAGATATAATGACTTTAATTATTACTAAATAACTGATGTAACTGTTTTCATTAGTTTCCTTGTTTAGTAATAATCATATTAAAATGAATAATACACATTTTATAAAATAACATACATTTTATTATATTTAGTATTTATATTATTGTTATTATAAATGTAATATTATGGAATTGGACTAAAATACTAAAGCTGAGTTTTAAAGAAATGTTTTTTATTTAATTTAATTTTCTTATTATATAATTTACAATATTTGTTTTAATTTAATAATTAACAGTAAATAATAACTGTACTTAATTTGGTGCACCATCTTTTTTTTTGGCCTTTCTTTCTACCATAACAATTGTTTTTTATTTATTTATTTTTTTAAAAAGGTTTGTACGGTCTGTCACAAGTCCACTCTTCTTAAATGCAATTCCTCAGACAGGTTATACAGAGCGACCAGCTTTGTCCACTTTGTATCTGTAATATGCATGTGTAAGAATTGTAATCAAGCACAGATTATACTAAGCAGTGGGTGTTTATTTAATCATTGCTTCAACATACAGCTCAGGGGCAGCTTAGGGGGAAGGGTCTGTCTGTTCTGTGACATTCCTTGAGTGTTTTGTCTGGAGCATGACGTTGAATTCCCCACACTGCGTATGAAGCTCAAGACCTCCCACTCACACACTCTTTTGTAACTGCCAGCTAAATATTCCATACTCTTGTATGACCAGACATCTATGGCATCACTGAGTCTAAAATATTTGTCTTAAATTTTTTACCTCAGTTTTTCAATCATGTTTACACACTGCCTCCGAAACTTCCATCAGTCAAAAAAAAAATTGGGATCTGTTCGAATTTCTGCATTTTCGCATCCGAAGCATGCATTTTGATAGGAAAGGATGGTGATTATGAAAAAACGGAAAAACACATACATTTTAAATATATTATGTCCTATAAATTGTTTATTCTCTTTTCAGTTTTTTTTTTTTTTAATTCACAACTGAATTTCAGAGTATCAGAACTAAAGTTACACCTGGATATTATTAATCAGAAAAGATCAATTTTGTGGCTAAATACATGGTCGCTTTACTCTTCAACTCTTCTAAAGGTTTCTGATGTTCCCCATCTGCTCACTGAAGGGTTTTTGAATTCTCAGTGCTAAGAAGTAATAAGAACATAAAATGTGATTTGGCTTTGTGTGGTGATAACTGCTGCCTTGTCTTCGAGATTGGGAGGGTTATTGAAAGTCTGTTTTCTGTCTTATATCAGACTTCTATTTCTCTGTAATTCTCTGTAACTCATGGGTGATTGATCTTTCCCTTTATCTCATTTTCTTTCTTTGTCATCCACCCCCCCCCCCCCCCCCCCCCCCCAACTTCCCTGATCTTGCAGGTAACGTTGGCCGGCACCTTCATTGGAATCGGTAGAAAGACGCAGGACTGTCAGGGCAACACCAAGTACTTCCGCTGCAAGTTCTGCAACTTCACTTACATAGGAAGCTCCTCTGTAGACCTAGAGCAGCATTTCCTGGCCACCCACCCCAACAAGATGAAGAGTCCACCTTCTTCCAACCTCGAGGAGAAGTCCTCAACTGAACAGAAGGGGAACTGCGTTCCACGCATTGAGGCAGACGAGCAAGGGAAGTGGACCGATCGGGTGGCAGTGAGGGCCAATGATGACACTGTGGCTGGGTACTCCGTACCAATCAGGGGTTCAGATTCCCCTAGCCGCACTGGAGGTGACCCCCCTGCAGCGTATTACTGGTGCAAGTATTGCAGTTTTAGTTGTGAAGCTACCAGTGCTTCTAAGCTTCTGGATCACTATGAGAAGAGACACGGCCAGGCGGCCATTAGGGAGGGAAGTCCAGAGGAAAGGGACAGAAAGACCCTTGACGGAGACTCCCACTTACGGAAAAATGAGAAGACTGGAGCAGCGAACGACCCAGAAACTGTAGTAACCAGTTACAACTGCCAGTTCTGCGACTTCCGTTACTCCATGACTCACGGTCCGGATGTCATCGTCGTGGCTCCTCTTTTGCATCACTACCAACGGGCTCACAGCATTCACAAGTGCACCATCAAACATTGCCCCTACTGTCCCCGTGGGCTCTGCACTCCTGAGAAGCACCTGGGGGAGATTTCCTATCCCTTTGCTTGCCGTAAGAGCTCCTGTTCGCACTGTGCTCTACTTCTGCTGCAGCTAACAGCCGGAGGGACCACTACCCCATCCTCGCCAGCTCCCCGAGCATCCGTCACCCATCAGTGTGACCAGTGCCCGTTCACCTCGACTGATATTGACTTGCTTCTCTTGCACTATGACAGCACCCACACCTCACACACCTTCCTGGAAGTCAAACCTGAGGAGGAGGGAACAGGGGATGCAGGGCCAGGGCGGGTCCATCCGGGAGAGTACACCTGCACTAAGTGCCATTTCTTCACTGAAGTGGAGGAGGAGATCTTTCGTCACTACAGGTAAAATCACATAATAAATCTATTTTTTTGAGCATCCTTACTGGGTTTATTGTTAGCATTTTTGTTTTCAAAACTATATGTGATATATGTGACTCGTATCTGTATCGTTTGTGCTGTAAACATGAATGATACCTCAAATTACGCTGCTTGTTGGTTAGAGGTAAATTCAGTTTATGAAGAGACCTGGACTATATCTAGGGGTCTTAAGGGTGAACTGTCTATTTAAAAAAAATAGATACAATTTTATTATTTAGCATAAGATTGCATCGTTTTAACTCATTTCATTAAATATATAAAAATAAAGTCATTATATTATTTATTATAATACATAAGTTATTATATATTATTAATAAAATAAAGTTAATATATTGTAGTACATGACCATTGGACAGATCCAGCAAGCTTGTGTTAAACTGTTTTTTTTTTTTTTTGCTTTCATTCTTATACAATCAAATACATTTTTATTAATGCCAATATTATTAAGTATTATAAAGGTCCATCATTTGTTTACTTATTTCAACTAATTCCTGTCTTTTGTTTTTGCTTTAATTTAAAGTACTAACTAAATCTTAAAAAAAATATATATATTATAAACTGCTAACATTGACAAAATTACTAAAACTTTAAAATGAAAATGAAAAATTTAAAAATAAAAACTGATTTGAAATATTAATGATATTATGTATATTTAATATTTCAATGTTTTATTATTGTAGCAAAAGGCATAGCACTGGATAGTGAAAGCTGCTGTTGATTATAGCCTGCAACTCTGTGTTACACATTTGTTTCTGTGATGGCGGTTTTGCTTTCATACTGATAGGTAACAGGTTTTCCTTTTTTTTTTTTTTGCACTTAACTTGAAGCGACCGACACAGCTGAATAAACTGAAAATGTTAAATGTCAGGGAATAACTTTTCCTGCAGCAGTCATTGGATTTTATTTAGCTTGTCTTGAGACCAGGTGCGTGGATGTAAATGTGTGCACTTCAGTGTTTGCATGTGTGTGCGCACGTGTGCATATGTCTGTTAAGTGTGTACGTTTTGGAACTATTATTACCTTTCTATATTCTTTTTTTTCACCAATTGTGTTGTATGTACTGTGTGGATTAGTATGGCTCTGCTTTACATTAACACAAGATCTCAATTACTCTCCATTTTCTGCCAGAGTTTACAGGCATGTCTACATGTGCTGGTTTGAATTTATTGATAAAAATGAGTTTACTGCACCACTGAAATCCATATGTCCGCTTGAGTTTGGCACAGTTGAAAGAGAACAGAAAAGGCACTTTGCTAAATCCAATATAAGTGTTGTGTAAATACACCAAACCACCTCAATGCCGCATATGTTTGATGTTACAGCATATTGTGCCATATTATGTGCAAGAACTTCTGAGCAGTTTTACTACTGATGTTTACATGGCAAAATGAACCCAATAACAAAACTGTAATACAAATTGGCAGTATCATGCATGTACAATATATTTGGTATTTATGCTTTTATGTGTATTTAAGTATGTTATAAAAAAATATATAAAATTTAAATTCTTTAAATATTGAATCTTTTTTGTGGTTCTGGTACCAATTCCATTTAACAATTATGTTTCCTAAACTATGATGGTGTTTTTAGTGCCATTTGGAAAAAAAAAAGCAAAACATAAATAAATAAATAAATAAAACCCTTAAAAATTTCATAACACGAGATTACAGTTGTAATATTATACAAATAAATAGGATCATAGGGAAGTCATAGGGTCATAAGTGTGATGGAGAACAGTAAACTGAATCACATCTATCAATAAATATATAAATATAAATATTCATATATAAGTATATACTTTTTTTTTTTTTGCACTGGAAGCAAGTTCAATTTGAGCTATTCTAGAAGTCAGTGGAAATGAATGTTGTGAAAAATAAATTTGGTTTATATATATATATATATATATATATATATATATATATATATATATATATATATATATATATATATATATAAAAGAAACCTGTTTTGAATAAGAATCGATTTCCAACCTATTCATAATTCATTCTACATGCATAAGAGCACACATACATTGTTGTAGGACAAAGAAGTCATACATAACTGCATAACAGGTACAGTTTTCCTACTATTTCAGCTTTTTCTGTAATTGCACAGGTTCACATTTTGTTAAATAATCAATGATCTAATCTGATTTGTCAAAGATCTTGGCGAAGGAATCATTTGTCAAGTTGGCACTCATGTCAGGAAAGACTGAATTTTAAGGCCTTATAAACCCACCTGTCCCCTAAGGAACATGTGTGAAGGTTTTTGTGCATTTGAGCCTTGAGTGACGTCCATCATGCTCCAGCTGCCCGGGGCTGGTTGTTTCAGGTGGACGTGGAGCAGAGTGTTTTCATCCTGTGTGTGCGGCCTTTCTGAATAAGGCGCTGTTTGTATTCAGAGCCCACAGCCTGGAACAGGCAAGGAGAGAGCCAAAATCAGACCTGTATGGCCTCCCTGGAGAGCTCCTGCTTCTCTGCTCAGACCGAGTGTGTGTGTGTGTGTGATTGAGAATTGCATGTCATATTTTGTTTTTACAGCACTTTTCCCTCACACACACACACACACACACACACACACACACACACACACACACACACACCCATATTGCTCACCAGCCTCACGAGCACCATGAAAATACTGTATACACTTGAAGTACACTAGATTTTATAGTATAGGCTAGTGCGTGAATGTTTTTTGCATTGTGTCCTCTGTGTTATTGTATGGACATCTGTGTCATAGTATCCCATTTCATAATGTTGAAGCTTTCGTGACCTCTGTGTGTGTGTGTGTGTGCGTGCAAACGATTGTGTGGTCTGAGGAATCACTGATACATAATATTTCCAGCATGCGTATACGTCTCTACTGAATACTTCACTATAGTGTAGATTTATGAGCAGAATCCTGCCGTCTAGTCTCTAAACAGCCACCCACCCACCACGAACCTGATATCGATGCCGTAGCCTCCCACATCGTGTGCCCACCCGATCCAGTGCACACTCAATATATCACGCTGCCCTCCAATTCAGAATCGGGAGACCTTCGTGCAGGAGCTGAAACTGCGAGAATATACTGCATTGGATTTTGGACATGCTGGTTTCAGACATTGTGGGACTCACTCAGAAAGGTGAAGCGTGCAATGTCTGCACATCTTTTAAATGTATTGCTTGGATAAACAGGTAGTCCCACCCCCAAACTTATTCCATTGGCTGATTTGCAGTCCTTCAGCTACAATGAACAGATTGTATAATTCTTATTGATTCTGCAAGTGGTGACAAATGTACACACAAGTAGTTATATGAAGTCGTTTTCATTTAGCTGAAAACCAAAATTAATTTTCAGTAATTAAATTGAGGTAATTGACCTTGGCATGCTGTTAAGTTTGTGATGTTCTCAGGTGATAAATTAAACCAATCGTAGTAAAGTCAAAAGTTGATATTTCAGCCAGACAGATTTTAAATATTTGGTTGCTAGTACCATATATGCCTCTCCTTTACTAGCATTTTGATTGTCTTTTTTAAGGTTTCTTTTTATATTACTTAAATAATTATATGGATGTGATCCCTTTTTAAAAGTTGTCTTCTGCTCAATGTATTACTGTTTGTACAGCACTATTTCAACGTTGTTGTTTTATTCAGCGCTTTGAATTTGAATTTTGCAGCTTTAGCATCATTTTTGGTCACATTAAAGTGCGTCCACAATGCTGACATGTTTATGTGTTGTAGCTTGTTTACATTATGTACATGACATAGATATTGAAGCAGGCAAATTGTGCCATCAGTGAAATGCTAGACTGAAACTTAAAAGTATTTTTTCCTACAATTTCAGCATAATATCCATTTTGAGGGTGGAAAGAGACTGATAAATTGCAATTCTGTTATAATAACCGTTGAAATTAATATGTTTGATGTGTAAACTCTAGTGTGCAAGCACTTTTGTGTTACTTCTAAGCAGTGTCAGTTTACTGAATAAGTCTTCACGTGTGTATCTCATTTATTGCACAGTGTTTTGAAGAATATATTTATTTTATTTTTTTTGGTAATAAGGGCTCCTTATTTTCTGTTGGAGACCGAATAAGCTGATGAGCTTGCATTTCAACCCCTTTACTGTGATTTTTCTTCAACTAGTTTTTCTGTCACCCAGTCAGGTAAGCAGCAGGCTGTGCTGTACCCATTTTTTCCATTTCCTGTGTAATGTCATGGGGATGGTGTCAGTTACACCTTAGCTCTGCTCCGTGTCCTGTTAAATGGTTGTATTGAGCGGGTGTGTTGGTGCATAGCTAAAGGACTTCATTTTCACAAGCGCGAATAACTGCCACTCAGTGCCGTTATTGACATCGATATAGGTTCTCATCTATTTTTTCATATTTTCAAGTATTTCCCCCTTAAATCGATAATGTTGTTTTGATGCTTTCCAAAATGAAACTGAAAAAAGTTCACATATAACCTGTGATTACAATTAAATTGAAAGTGTTGAGGAAATTATAGTGTAGGTGGTAGTCAGCATTACATTTTGTTCGGTCCATAATCTCACAAACTTACGCTCATACATGATGAATGATTACATTACATTTGCTGGCTGTGCTGAATACTGAGCCTTTATACAGTTATTACTGCTCTGCCTCTGTATGAGAGGGGTGGAAAGACAAACTCCATGCTACCGTTTTGAGCTCTTTCTTGTGACCCAGTCAAATGAAGTTACCTGCTTTTTAGGGTTGTGAATCAAGGAGAAAAGGCAGCAAGAAAAGGCCATGTCTAGGCTGATTTAAATCCTTTGAAGTCATCTAACCATCACCATGAAGTTGTCATCATCTCTGAAATGCCAGTTGATGAGTTGTGTTACAGGCTCTGTTCATTTCCTTCATGCTTGTAAAGGATTTTTTGGTTTTGATTTAACAACTTTTTGAACTATTTATTGTGTTAATAATGCTGCTCATTAGTTATGGTTATGAGCTGTCAGAACTATTAACACACCTCCCATTGTGACGTAATCAGGCAAAGACAAAAGACTGACATTTCCCACAAAATCTGACCTGACAGTTTAAATTATAAAAAAATAATTATAAGATCACCGTTGTAAATCAGGTTAAGTCAAGGAGATCATTCGAACATTTGTTTTGTTAAATTTTTTAGCCAAAAAATTCCATAGTGCATCTTTCCTTCGTGGTCTTTGGTACTGTTGACAACTTTTTAATGTCATCTTGAACCTACTACTCTAATCTGATAGTATTTCCTTCATGTACCTTATTATCAAGCAGATCTAGGGGGGATTAACACTTTTTGTTTAGGGTCTTCATGTTTTTTTTTCTTTACATCACAGGAAATGTGACGGCATTTTAATTAAAACTTATTTGATGAAACTATCATAAATATTGTTGTAATGCACTCTACTTGTGATAGACATTAACAGATGTTTTCAGAAATCAGGTTTCATTATTTACTTATTGTTAATTTAAATGAAGGTTACACAAGGGGAATTGTTTTTGTTGCAGGGTAATTCATGTATCTTTACATTTATCTTGACATTTAAGTAGAAATATTTTCATTTCATCATTAAACAGACTTACAAAGAAAACACAAAGTAGTAAAATTTAAAATAACTTTGTTGTCCCATTTCAGTACATTTTAAAATGCAATTTATTATGTTATTAATATGGCAAAGTTAAATTTTTAGCAGCCATAAGAACTCAAGTCTTTAATGTCACATGATCATTCAAAAATAATTATAATATAATGATTTTGGAAGAAATATTTCTTAGAAATTTTGGAAAACCATGATGCACGAATAGAAGGTTGAAAAGATCAGGGTTTATTTGACATATATTACTGTCACGTATACTGTATATATGATGTTGTGATCTACTGAAGTTTAAACATTAAATCATTTACTGCTGATTTAGATGGATAGATAGATAGATAGATAGATAGATAGATAGATAGATAGATAGATAGATAGATAGATAGATAGATAGATAGATAGATGGATGGATGGATGGATGGATGGATGGATGGATAGATAATTGTGTCATTTAGATGTTTTAGAAAATATTACATTACATTTGAGCAAATAATGGGACTCTCAATGTAAGCTATAAACCTGTATGATTAAGTTCATGAAGGCATCGCGTGTTAGAATAGAAGTTTCACATCAAGTACTCTATTAAAAGAAATCACTGTTAACAGAACTCATGCCAGAAAACAATCAGTTTTGGGTTGCAGGGTTTGACACACGTATTTATGCTCCGTGTCAGTGACCAAAGAATACGATTTGTTTTGGAAGCAGCCCATACTTTGTTGGAAAACACTTGAGTCTTGGTTGGTGGTGGTGGGGAAACTAGTTTTGTCTGGTACTGATTAATGATAACTGAATGAATCTGTGTGTCTGTCGCTTACGGTAACTGGTCCTCATAAAACAACTTCACAGAAGTTTAAATGGTCTTCAGATGTGTAGATGTTTTTCTTTAAATGACTTTTACCTAAAATATAGCAAACAAAATGTGCAGTTAATGTTGTTTTTTGGACTTTACAAAAGTAATATTTGGATCTGTGTATCTAATGTTTTTTCCCCCTGAGATCTAAACATTGTGCTGTCTTGTAATCAGGGGTACTGCAATGGATTGTACGCTTTCTCACACCTCACCGGTCGCTGGAGTGCACCAATGTTTGATCTGCTCCGCCTTCGTGTACCTAAGGGGAGCAAATTACAGAACTGCATGCTGGGAAAGTCAGGCAGCAACAATGATGAAAAGCACTTTAACCACTCTGTTCCTCCTTTGGTGCTTAGAGGGGAAGACATGGCATCTAGCTGTTTTGCTCTCTTTCTTCTTCTCTTGCTTTTTATCCATCCTGGTTCGATATAGTGTCAGATTGTGAGAGGCTGTTTACTGGGTAACAGATATCAGAATTTTTGTGTTTGTATTGTTTCCACAATATAAGGAAACTCTTACACTGATATTCAGTTTGAAGGATAGGACTCTAGTGGGCATTTGTGGTAACACCAGACAGCTTTCGTTTCCCAAAGAAAGCACTCTGTGTTTGACTGGGATGGATAAAAAGTAGAAGAAAGAGAGCAAAACATCTAGATGCCACATGTATTACATTTAGCCAGATTTCTATAAAGTAAATCTACAAGTACACGAACACACTTACACACTTGTGGAATTCTGTGTTTGTGAAAGTTTACATTGTCAGTTTACTACATCCTATTTTATGACCGACCTGTTGTTTTGCTTAATATTTTTGTGGATAACGTGTTTTTGTCAGGATTCTATGATGGATAGAAATTTAAGAAAACAACATTTATTTAAAAAAAAGAAAAAAAAGCTTTTGTAACAAATGTATATACTGTAACTGTCTTTACTGCTTTCGATCAATCAAAGGTATACCTGGTAAATAAACAACAACAACAACAAAAAACTAAATAAAAATAAAACCCCACAAACTTTTGAACCGTTTATAATATTTCCTCCTAGGTGCACGTAGTTTCAGTCCCATGTCTAAAGTAATTTGTATTTAGTTTTATTGGGCGAGTCATATTTTATATTAAGGAATATTACTGAAGCACAGTGTGTACAGTCGTGGCCAAAAGTTTTGAGAATTACATAAATATTAGTTTAAAAAATTGCTGCTAAACTGCTTTTAGATCTTTGTTTCAGTTGTTTCTGTGATGTACTGAAATATAATTACAAGCACTTCATACGTTTCAAAGGCTTTTATCGACAATTACATGACCCATGACAGCAACCCATTCTTTCATAATCACTTCTTGGAGTTTGTCAGAATTAGTGGGTTTTTGTTTGTCCACCCGCCTCTTGAGGATTGACCACAAGTTCTCAATGGGATTAAGATCTGGGGAGTTTCCAGGCCATGGACCCAAAATTTCAACATTCTGGTCCCCGAGCCACTTAGTTATCACTTTTGCCTTATGGCACAGTGCTCCATCGTGCTGCAAAATGCATTGTTCTTCACCAAACTGTTGTTGGATTGTTGGAAGAAGTTGCTGTTGGAGGATGTTTTGGTACCATTCTTTATTCATGGCTGTGTTTTTGGGCAGAATTGTGAGCGAGCCAACTCCCTTGGATGAGAAGCAACCCCACACATGAATGGTGTCAGGATGCTTTACTGTTGGCACGACACAGGACTGATGGAAGCGCTCACCTTTTCTTCTCCGGACAAGCCTTTTTCCAGATGCCCCAAACAATCGGAAAGGAGCTTCATCTGAGAATATGAATATGAGAATATGATGAAAGTCCATTCACTATACTTTCTGCAGAAGATCAATCTGTCCCTGATGTTTTTTTTTTTGGAGAGAAGTGGCTTCTTTGCTGCCCTTCTTGACACCAGGCCATCTTCCAAAAGCATTTTTTTTTATGCAACGCAATGATGGCTGCACACGTTTCTTTGCAGGTCACCATGGTTAACAATGGAATAACAATGATTTCAAGCATTACCCTACTTTTTTCAACATGTCAAGTCTGCCATTCTAACCCAATCAGCCTGACATATTGATCTACAGCCTTGTGCTCATCAACATTCTCACCTGAGTTAACAAGACGATTACTGAAATGATCTCAGCAGGTCCTTTAATGACAGTAATGAAATGCAGTGGAAAGGTTTTTTTGGGATTAAGTTAATTTTCATGGCAAAGAAGGACTATGCAATACATCTGATCACTCTTCATAACATTCTGGAGTATATGCAAATTGCTATTATAAAAACTTAAGCAGCAACTTTTCCAATTTCCAATATTTATGTAATTCTCAAAACTTTTGGCCATGACTGTATTTGTACAGTGGTTCTATAATCAAGAAGCTATTACAAAGTAACATAAATGGGAGTTTTTTTAATATAAATATGATTTTGTTCCCCAGAATAATTCCAAAAGAAGCCGGAGCATCAAGCGGTGCATAACTACTAAATCTTTCCTTTTCCAGTTCCCAGTGAAATATCATGGTTCTGTTGGACTCACTAGATAACAGCACTCTTGAAACGCTTCTTAGATTTAAGGAATCGTTGTATAACTAACTATACAACATCATATGAATTGCTGATACTTGATGAGTGAGTTAAAATGTTTTTATTATTATTATTATTATTGTTATTATTATTTCATTTATAGATGATCTTGGCAAAGGGTATTAATAACTTGATTTGACCTTGAACGTTCAACACTAAGGACTTTCTACACATCTCATTCAGTGAAAATCCTCCATTGCGGTACAGTTAGCACTTACAGCCAAACCTATCAACGAAAGGCCATTGTCCAAGCACATCTACTGATGCATGTAAAATAAACATAGTTTTTGTGGGTGGACTACATTTCTCCATACTTCTCTGACAGTGGTCAATTTCAAACAGGAAGTACAAGCTTATTTAAAATCATTGGTGTTTCTGTAGAGAATGTCACAATAATTTACCTAAAGGTTAGCAGACTGTTCATTTAGCTTTCCTTTGCGGAGAGTTTGGAGCAGCTCTTTGTTTCCTTTATTTGGAATAGAACAAAGAGCCATTATGCAGACAAAAATAGCTGACTAAACTATAATTACACAGCATTACAGAGATTCAGACCAAGCTCAGGGGGGCAGAGTTGTCAGATAAGGAGAAAGTACACATATTCAGGATGTGAATTAGTCTTTTGTCTTTTAGATGGCTCTCCGTGGGACAAATAGCATGGTAGTATAAAAAATGACTGTTTTATCCCTGAAGAATGATATAGATCATGATTGTTGAGACCATCTCTTATACTCTTTTGCAGGAGAGTTCATGGCTGCTGTCGTTGTCGGCATTGTAGTTTCACTGCCACGGACACCACAGCGCTGCTGGACCACTTTAACTCCGCCCACTGCCAGGACTCTGCGGATCCAGCCTCTGCTCCTGCCAACGGCTGCTCTGCCCCCTCAACCCTCCGCATCAAAGAGGAGAGCAAAGGTGATCTGAAACTCTATAGTCTGGTGCCCACAGTGGGCAGCAGAGCCGAGCCGTTTCCCGGCTCAGAGGTCGTGAAGAGTGAGGCCCAGGATGAGAAGGAGAAAGGCTGGGTTGAAGCACTGGGCCCTGTGACTGGCAGTGGAGTCCGAGGTGGGGAACAACATGTGCAGAGCCTGGTGTGGGTACCCAAAGAACGTGCAGGGGAGATTCTTAGGGGAAGCCCAGCCCCGTTCCCCCAGGCCACACTGGGTCTACTGAATGCTGTGGCAGCCGGGGTAAAAGACCAGCAGCAGAAGGGGGCGACCATGCTTAGAGACTCATCAGGACTGATCTTCAGCCTCAGCGCAGATGCTAAAGGCTACCTGCCAGGAACACCAACTAGCAGTGCAGAGAAAGCCGGGCAGCAGTACCCAAGTTCTACCGACAGCAAGAGCTCCAAGGAAGAGTCTCAGTCACTCTTAAGGGTAAGCAATGTTCTCTGTCTGTCCACTCTTTCTAAGTCTTTTCAGAAATGTATGAATTTCTTTTTCAGTTTTTAAGCGATGTGACCAGGCTCAACAGGATTTTTTTCCCCTGCTTGCATAGTTAATCTTTTTTTCTTGCTCTACTAATATTTTCACTGGCCTCATTACACAAACAAAGCAAGCAAACAAACAGACTGACAGATAAATAAATAAATGTAAATAAATAAATAACATTAATATATTGCTAAAAAAAGAAGACAAATAATTATAATTAAATATACAGTTTATATTAAAATATAACCATGATAATAATAGTAATAATAATGGTTGATTATGTTTATTGTTGTTAAGTACAAATATAATTATATTTTTATATTTTTATGTAATATTTTGTTTAATTACCATATATAATTTGTATAAAATAATAATAAATGCACACAGTTGTTTTTTATATTAAAAATATGTTTTATAATATTAAAATAAAGTACAAGAAATTGTACAAATAATTTAATGAGTATATGTACACGACCAACAGGTGTGGGATGTATTGACCGCATTTCACTGACCTGTTCCAACACTGTCCATACTTGTTTTGGGGTTTCTCTTAAGATGGAGCAGCAGTGCCCATGACATTTAAAGAGTTTTCAATTGCTTCTCCATTCCTTTCATACTACTGCTGGGGTTAGGATCTATGTAAAGCTTAAGTTGTTTGTGTGTGTGTGTGTGTGTGTGTGTGTGTGTCTGTCTGTGTGATCGTGGGTTTTAATAAAGTCAGTATGTGCAGAGACCCTCTGCAGCTCAAAAGCCTGGCCAGACTAATTGAAGTGGTTAGAGAGCTGCAGACACAATAACAGAGCCATTGTGGTCCTCAATGCTTAGAGACAAACAAAACAAAACGAAAAACATATACTTTACCTGAACTATAGATAGTGGACTAAACACTCAAATCCAACGGAAAGACCTCTTCCCATGGCGCTGGATTCATGAGTGATGAATGCAGCTGCCGTTGTGCCCTGTACCCTCAGAGTTTAGATTGCACTGCACACCTCAGTGATGGAAATTATAACCGATACACACTTTGTGAGGAAGCAGTGCTCTGCTTAATCTGGTCGGGTGGATTATGTCATTAAAATAGCTCATACAAGAGATCTTGTTACTTCTTTCTTACATCACTCTATTGATATCACACTATTTCTTTTCATTTTTAATGTTTCACTTTTAACAGTAGTAGTAGTTTTCTGTCGTAGTAATTTTCTGTAGTAATTTGATTCTTCTTTTTTATACAACAAAAATAACTCTAGATATATAAATAGTATATAGATCATGAAATAACATTTCTCATATCATGGTCATATTGCCCACCCCTCCCATATTTCATTTCTGTCAATTACCATCTGCACCAGTGTCAAGATGAAAACATATCATAAGTTTGTGATGATGGACGTAAACACAACGCAATGACCTGTACGTAATGGCTGTCTTATATCTGTAACAATGTATTTGTGTTTGTCACCTGTCAGGCAGATAACATGGTGAATCTGACACAGTGGCTTCAGCTGCAAGGAAGCATGTGTTATGATGAGCGTATAAAAATCAGGACGTATAATGTCTTTAGTGTCACTGTGATTTGGGTAGAGATTCTGTTTTTTTCATGCAGTTGTTAAAGGTGAGCAGGGCGAAAAATGACAGGCGGAGACTGCTTAAAGATGCACAGCTAGTGAAAACAAGAGTTCTAGAAAGGCTTTTTCATGTAATGCATTCACTGTCCGACATTTGGAGCAAAATTAGGCTGTGGTTAAATGTCTTTCTCCAAACTCAAGGTCGTGCGATGGTGTGGATTCAACAGCTTGGCAATGTATTCTGTGTATTTATGTATACGTTAAAGCTCCATGTTCCTTTTTGATCACCAAGTCGGCTGACAGCGAGAAGGAGTGGCTCTCCCTCAATTTTCTGACATAATTTCCGTTCACTACCCTTCTTGTTTGCCTATGTTTTAAGTCAGTCCCTTAAATGCAGAGCTCTGAGTAACAAAAGGCCCTTGCTGGGATTCGTTCCTTCATGTGCATCTCCTATCCAAAAGGCATCACTGATGTAACATGCTGGCCCAAAAAGAAAAGGAAAGCGAATGGCAATGGGGTTTGCGAGCCATACGTCCTCCCTGGAGGGTTCTGGAAACCGGTTGGCAGGAGAAGAGGGCAGGGCGTGGTACGTTCAGTGGTTAAGTCATTAGGCTAGGCGTGTCAGTGAGTGTGTGAAAGCTTCGGGGTGGAGGCGGAGGCCTCTAGCCCTCAGGAAATGTTGAATCAGAACATTTTTTTGGGACTGCTAGGGCTTAATGGGACTCAGAAGGGATCTGAAGTCCGTAACAATATTTTTTGAGTTACCATGACTTGGCGTGTGAGTCATCTATCGCATTATGAAACGCAGCTCAGCCAGGGAGGGGTTCCTTATCAAAGAACCTGAAGAACCCAGTCTGGAGCCAAGGCTCAGACCTGTTTCAGCACTCAGATTTGGAGAGGAGATTGATAACTGAGACGGAGACTTTGTGATGAAGGGGTTTGGCTTGGGAATTGCCTTTTTAGAAACCAGAGAACAGATTTTTTCTTTCATGCTCTTCTTGGATTTTGTTGCATACTTGATAATGAATACTTATTTAGTGGCATAGACATTGATCTACTGTCTTTATGAATTCTGGAAAAAAGTGTTATAATTATAAACCACTTTTTGTTTCTCACGTTTAGCTAACATTTATTAGTTGATTGCAGCAATAAAAAAATAAATAAAATAAAGATCCGCATCGCCTACAATATTATCATCTTCCATCCTCCCACTTAGTGACTAAGTTACCACAACTTTGTAAAAGTAGATAGAGTGGGATAAATAAAAAATTCTGTAAGCCACAGTTTTTAGTTTAGTTTATGCAACAAATGTATTTAAATCACAATGAAAATAAAATGTGTTTTTTTTATTCAGTTTTTTTTTTTCAGTCGATTCAATTTTTGTGACTCTCCAAAGAATATTTGATTTCTTCTAATCTGGGCTAACCTTTAGAATATTAAACTAATGACACTGTAAGACACTAATGAACATAATTTCCCTCAACATAAATCATTGAGCAAAAATGGTAAGGGATCTGGATGTCAGCTTTTCTTGTGGAGCAGAATTTTGTGTCATTTTTGTCCTTTGAGACATAGAAACCATTCTATTCATTGCAAGTCAATGCGTTGTTCGATTCATGTTCAAATCTATATATTAATACTATATCTAATCTATATACATCTGTACATTAATGGTAAGAAAGGTCATTGTATTTTAAGCAGTCTCTAGAAATCTCCCTTTTCTCTAATGTCTTAAATTGATGATTAAACAACAAGCCTCCCTATTTTTTAAATGCCTGTTTGCCCTTGACTCTGAATTTCAGCTTCCTCCTGTCTTGCTGCATACCCATAGAGAGGCATTCTGTCCCTGTGGCAGCATTCGGCCTGCTGGCCCGTTACCGGCATCGCCTCATGTCAGAGCTCATTATTCCTGGTCCAGCGTTCTCCTGCATGCTACCCAGAATCTGCCTGCTGGCGCCTTCTCTAGCCTGTCCAGCGATCAGCAATTAACCCCCCGATGCATTGTGGCTGAACTCTGCCACACAGTCATTGTTTAGGGTTGTGTTCAAAAGGTACGCTTTTTTTGCAGCTGACCTCCTGCCAGTTGCAGGTCACGTTAATTGCCCCAGATTGATATTCCCGCTGTGCTTGGTGCTTGCATTGGTCAACCCCTGGAGCAAACGGATATGCTTTTTCATCTGTGAAGACTAATCATGCGGTTATCCTTTTATGTCGTTTCTTAGAACTTCAGTATCTCTAAAGTTAATCCTATTGTTATTACATAATTAAGCCTCCAGCCACAACCCTGCAGATCATACTGAACTTTGCTCCCAGTGGTCTCTACTTAGACTTTGCAAACTTGATCCTCTGTCTTTGTAGCACTGAATAGCATTCAGCTAGTGTTGCATGAAGATCTTCAGAATAGTGTTTGATGTGATTTGCATCAGCCCAACCTTCATTACCTGTTGTTTTATTATTTTGAGATTTTCTTTTTTTAAACCCCTAAAAGTCAACAGATGTGAAGGATGACTGATTGAGAACATGCTGAATTAATTGGTAGGTGATCAGTAGATGTTTTACTACTGCCTTTTTAATTATTTTATTTATTTATTTATTTTTATTTTCATTTTCTGTTATTTTAGCTTCATAAAAAAAAAAAAAAAAAAAAAAAAAATATATATATATATATATATATATATATATATATATATATATATATATATATATATATATATATATATATTGTATATTTTTAAACGAATTAAATGGATACAAATAATTTTATAATAGACTTTTTTTTACACATATTTATATAATTTAAGAGCTATACAGTTTTATATACTATACAAATGTTAATATAATTCTATACTTCTTTTTAAATGTGACAGCCAAAGTCTCAAAACTCATACAAGGTCAGTGACGATCTGTTTGTGTCATATTATGTGAGAGAGCGTACAGGCATGTGAAACCAAACTAATGGCTTTCAGCTCCATTTTTTTTCTTCACCCATTTCCTTTTGTTTCTGTTCATGTGTGGTCAGCTTTCCTGGAACGCTTTCCATCCCAGATTCCTGTTTAGATATGATTCTGACCACATTTGATCCCAATCTGACACCAAGCCTGGCTGTGGATTCCAGAGTCCAGTGCCGCCTTGCCCACATCAAAGAGACAGGAGCCCCTTTTTGTTCCTTAATGAATACAATCTGCTGTTAAATTTTTGCTGAGTGTTGGATTAACTGGGCCTTTGAGGAAGGTGACGTTCACTGTTTTCTCCCTTCCTTTGCCAATTTTTTCACATGCTTTTCCCCCACCCCGAGTTCCCTCTTTGGATTTGTAGTTTTGTTCTCATTTAACATGCCGTATGGATAGACAACAGGAAAGGAACGTTGTGGAAAGAGGAATGAAAGGGGAAGGTGTCTTTTGTAGCTGCTGATTAGCTTCTCTTTGCAGTCTAATGAAGAGATGGCTTACCTATTATTCTGCTGAATATAAGGTGCCAGGCTTCAGGAGATGACACTGGTTCAGAAATGAGTTGTAGCCTAATGGTTAGAGAGTTTGACTCCTAACCCTAAGGTTGTGGGTTCGAGTCTCAGGCCGGCATTACCACGGCTTAGGTTCCCTTGTTCACATTGTGTGTGTGTGTGTGTGTGTGCGTGTGCGCAATTTGCATGGGTTAAATGCAGAGCACGAATTCTGAGTTTGGGTCACCATACTTGGCTCTATGTCACGACACTTTCACTTTCAACAGCAAGCTCAGTAGCAAGGGATAAGGGGGAGGAGCCAGAGGTCTCTAAACAAACACAAACACAAGACAGCTGTGCTTGGCAGCCAGTAAATGTGTGATTACCTTGCAGAATGGGGCAGGCACATCAGACAAGTGATGCACAGGGGTGCACAATGACATTAAATAAAACAGCTGTTGTATTACCCAGGTAGCCTCTTCTCTAAGAAGGCTTTACCAATCCTGTTCTGTGAAGTTAATGGCATGTTTGAGCAGCTGTGTGGATGAATGTGGGAGATTATGTACTAATTGCTGTATCCATGATATGGAGTGGCAGAAATTGGAATGATTGGTGGCACAGGTGAGGAGGGTGAGATGCTTCGTACCTTTCTGCAGACAGATGGTTTCTCCCTGGGGAGCCTCCCTCCCTCACCTTTCTCCACCATTTCTGCTATGAAAGACTTCTGTCTGGGTATTTTGCTAATACGGCAGCCCCTTTGTTTAGCTCCTGGAGTGTATGCCGGCTAGAGCTTCCCATTTCCCTATTCCCTATGTCGGCTCGGGAGCATTTCCGTGGTTTTAGAAGGGTTGCCAGCTTGCTGCCCATGTCAGCTTTTAGTCAGAATTGCCGTTTCCAGGACCCCTTTCTAGTGAAGTTTTTCAACCCCTTCAGGTGAGAACAACCGAGCAACCGGTGTCATTTTCTCCTGCTGATCCCCAAAATACCAAATCATTTCTTTCAGTCAGGTTTCCCTGCACAAAACCGAAGGAACTAGCAACTCATTTCCCCTAGCACTTTGTGTCCACATGTCTCTGAATGCACGATTACCCATTGAGTATCAAAGAGGGATAGTGGCTTAGGAACAGTAAGCTTTGATTACAACAAGCATGTTCTTCATTAAGGATCTATTAGATTCTGATTTGCATATTGATGATGCTTATGGATATAAATATATATATTGTAATTTTAGATCCAAGGCTTGTTTGGATACTGTACAAAGGACAACATTTTTGTTTCTTTAAGATGGTTCTAGAACGAGAACAGAAGAAGAAGAGTTTTCCTTCAAAATAATTTTTGGTTTATTATGCAGTTGAATCAGTTATGCAGGAAAAATCGTACATTGAGCAGGATTTTGTTATAGTATGGTGTGTTACCTGGAGCAAGTGTAACATTGGTTTAAATTAAAACATTGCTTTTTTTAATTAAAATCCATTTAAAATTATTAAAACTAATTATTTTAGCTATCAGTGATAATGTGTGAATTAATACAGAATTATTACTGGAAAAAAAAAACATTACCTACATTTTAATTATTTTAATTATTTACATCAGTCAGTTTCCCGTACTGGGAATTTACAATGTTTTTATCAATCAAAGTGAAAAAGTGAGAAAAAAACCTATGGGTGAGTCATTGAATCATTCAGTCTACTGAGTGATTCAATCTGTTCAATCATTCAGAGCTATTGTACAAAAAAACGATCCAGCCATTGTGGTTCCAAAGCAATTGGCAACACTGTGTGAAATGTACTCACTTTTAACAATTTGTAGTTTATCATTATAGTTAATCACATTATAGTTAAAAACAATTTTTATTTCTCAGACATTAAGAGAAATCAACTGCATATATTTAAAAAGTGTTATTGAAGAAGTTTTAGTTCTTTACAGTTGCCTCCGATCCCCCTGTGGTTATTCCATTCCTGTAAAATGCAGCACTAGATGAACTACCATTGCTGTTTCACATTATTGCTTATTCCTTGCTACTCTTTACTGTTGCAAACTCCTGTGTTTTTTACAGCTTTGCCTAGCCATCTAGTGAAGAGAAATATCTCTGTATTGTGTTTCCCATTTGTGTATTTATTATGTGACAAATACACCTTAAATTCTTCACCCATAGCACTCAATTTACTGTGAAATGTTCACAGGCCTCAAAGTGCGGGCAAATGCCAGTACAGGGTAAATGAGTCATTGCAAGGAGAAAAGTGTTGTGATAAACAGTACGTCAACTTTGGGCAGGCCTGAAATGAAATTCATTAGGTCTGCCATCGTTTACATTTCCACCCACTGCCTCAAATTATATTTAGTGACAGCTGCTTTGATAACTCTGTATGTTTCTGGGACTCCAGTAGCCTATATTGAATTTTCATTGGGATTTCTTTCTTAATGTATTTCATTTTCTTCTTTATAGCCTTTTCTTTTATTCTTCTTACTCCATCCCCTTTGTAATGGTGTGGAGCCAGACCTGAGGAGGAATATTACATAGATGTAGTTCCACTTCACCAGTGCAGATGAATGGGATGGGTGGGGCTGTTTCCTGTTGAGGAGAAAAAATAGGCAAATGATAAATAATCTTTTCTGCTTATCATCATTATCATAATTCTGTAATTACTGATGACATTTTACAAATGACTAGGCTCTCTAATCTTTCTCTTCGTCCAGGAGTAGTCATTGAAGCCCTACCTGCGTTCCCCACATGACCCGTCATAATCCTTCGGCTGTGTGTGTTTCAGCACAGGAAGACAGAACTTTTCTTCTTTTTTTTTTTTTAAGTTGTTCACTGTCTGTCATTGTAGAGTACTTGCCACAGGATACAGGGAGAATCTCTCAGCCAACCTGGCATACTGGACACTTTCTATAAGGAAGGTGAAAAAAAGGGCCATTTTCTTTTTTTTCAACAAATGGATGAGAAATTAGGTTACCTTTAGAAAGTGCTGACTGTGCACCTCAGGAGGTCAAACTAAATATTAAATGAGCTGCTTTTTCTATTCATTTTATTTGAGCTTTGCAGTTTTTACAACCCTTTTACCAAAATATTGGTCTAAATACAGAATAATACATTAAATGAAAATTAAATAAACATTAAATTAAAATTACAACTTTTTTATGAGAAGGAACACTTCTGAATTTGTAACATTAGTTAATACATTAGGTATCATGAACTGACAATATTTAGAGCATGGATTGATCTAGATTTCTATTTATTTCAGTACAAAGCATACTAATGTTTTTTTGCTTTTGGTTGTATAAACATGAATGTATTATGAGCAAACATTAATTATATAAATTAGTAGTAACTGATGCAAAAATTAATTCTCAATGACACTAACTTATCTTAACCTATTGAATCCTATTTTAGTGTGTTACCATGTAATTAATTAATAAATGCATACATGCATAACAAAAGGTAATGGGGTTGCAAATTTAGCCTAAAGTTAGCTGTCACTCAGAAATTGGACAAAATTGAACAATTGGTTTTTGGTAATTAAAAGGAGTTTATATTCAAAAGTGACAATAAATAGCAGTTGAACAGATAATCTACATCTCTTGTCATTACTTAGTGGTTCAACGGATAATGTCAAAAACATGACTCGAGACATCAAGAAGGTTAAGACCTCTAAGCTGGGACATGCCAAAAATGTAGATAATTGTTTTTTTGTTTTTTGTTTTGTTTTTTTAGCATATCTTGTAGTTTTCACAAAATACTAAAATTGTCCTTCTGATGCTTCCAAATTGTTAGACATCAAAATCGTATTCTTGGAAAGTCTACAGATTCCTGTAACAGTTTTTTTTCTCATTATATATTTTCTCTATATTTCTGGGCTTTTTAACCAACACTTTGCAATGCATTTTTTACTTTTTGTCTTTGCAACATCCCCAAGTGACCTTTTCTGGCCGTGCAGCCCTTGTAGAGGAAGGTGAGTGTTGCAGTGTAGTTTGATTTAAGGATAATACACCCCCCTCACCTGCACTCTGGAAATGTCTTATAGCCTGCAACCCTGCACACATCAGTCTTCGACAGCGCCTCCACTGATTGAGCTCTGTTTGGTTTTTGTCGGTACTGAACGTTTCGGTTTATGAGTTGAACGGTCTTACACAGAAAAACAGAGACTTTTCTTCTCTAATTGCTATTCTCAGCAAGTTTTTGTTTATTTCAGTGTTTGTTTGTCATAGAACTAGTGTGTGTTTATGTTTTCACGTCTCTTTTTGTTCGAGAATCGTGCTGATGTTGCCCAGACAGGAAGTGGAAAACCTTCCTCTGCATCTCGCAGACGAATTCTGTATTAGAGTGCCACATTTTATGAGCAAGGACGGGAGGGAAGAGAAAAAAAAAGAGGAGAGGGAATGTGACTACCTGCTGCAGTCTACGGTCTGCGGGCAAGCGGAGAGTTTTTCATGACCTCACCGTCTGAGGGGGCGGAATACACTGAGCCGTTTCAACAGTCTTCCAGGACGCCGCTGTTTATTTTTGTCTATGGAGTGATGGGAAATTTGACTGCTGCAGAAACAAACTGACACCCTTGTGCAGCCTGCCGACCACGCCAGACCAGGCCAGTGTGCATGTGTGTATTCGTCCTGTTTCTGAGGTTTGGCTGCACTGGGCAGGGGGTAGAATGGAAAGGATGGCGAGGTTGTGAGCAAAGTTTGCTGTTCCGTGGCCCATAATGGTCAGATTGTGTTTAAAGTTGAAGCAAAGACATAATCGGCGGTAATTCACTCATGTGTCTGTCTGCCATGATTACATCCTTCTCCACCATCCTAAATCAAGTCCTTTCAGTTACGGCCGGCTGCTCTCATAACATGTTTGCTCAGCGTTGCTTCCATACGCCATGTGAATTTCCACCTTTTTTCAACGACCGATTAATTTATCGACTCTGAGTCTGAATGGCACTTATGTGAAGTACACTGCACCTTCTGTTATGTGTGGTCGCATACCTCAGCTTAGCTTATATTCTCACACAACCTTAACATGTATGGCCTGTACCTCACAAAGAAAAGTTATTTTGTTCTGAATTGTTATCAAAACCTAATATTATGCAAAACTATCTTTCTAATGAAAGCCGAGATTGTTATATGGTTCTCTCTTTTTTTGCTGTATGTGGTAACAGGTTGGACTGTGTTCAGTGTTTTGTGTGCCCACCTTTTAAATGTTCCAGCCACAGCTGCACCGAATCACCTTGTTAAGTAGTGCCGGAAACCTGCCTCCTTACCACCCACGTCTGCTTTCATTCACCAAAACCTTTATAATGACAATAAATGTCAGTGATGATAAAACTTTGCCAGCCATACATCCTCAGCCCCACCTTTCTGCAACGTTATTTACATTTGAACCCAAGTGAAATTTTAAATGAGAGGGTGTAACGCTATCTGGGTTTGGAGACGCTATGCAAAACACGAGTGCGCTCAAAATGCCATTGAGCATAATTTGTTCAATCACAGGATGGTGGTTAGTTATTTTTATTCTTTAATTGTGTAATGCTTTGTGTAATGTTTTTTTAATATGAATCAGAAATCAATATGAATTCTGCAGCCCCATGGTAGATATATTTCCGATCCTTTTTGTGTGTGTGTGTGTGTGTGTGTGTGTGTGTGTGTATCACGCCTGTTTTATATATGTAGATCTTGTTCAAATGATGTGCAGAAAGTTGAGGTGGGGTGTGGGGGCTGAAGTAGCCAAATGTAAATATGTATGTGTTCAAACATCTGGTTTTGGAGTGGGGTGTTAGATGATCGGTGTCTCATCTGTCCTGATTCCATGCACCCACTCCCCTCCACATACACCCTCTCTCCATAACCCATAACGTTTCATCCTCTTTCACACTAAACAATACAGTGGTAACTGGTGTTACTAGCATGACTGCAATTCACTTATTAAATTTCATAGAAGAGCAGATAAGATACCTGCGAGTATCATCAGCCATTCACATCACAGCTTATATTGTACAAAGTCAACCATTACTTAACTCTGAACCACCTCCATCTGTTAAATATAGGGATAATAATCGCTTAAATATTTTAATCAGTTTCAGAATTTTCCCTCATTTTTTCAAATTGATTTCCCTATATTTGTCTTAAATTGACAGGAGTGGTCTTTATGAAATTGTATCATTCAGATCTGCTGCGTAATTAAACCATCAATGTTATTTAAATACTATTATAGAATTTATTAATATTTTTGAATGAGCTTTTATTTGTATATTTTTATAGTTTTAATTTTAGTAAAGTCATTTTCTTTTTTTTTGTATTTCTGTTTTACATAAATAGATTTTTATTTCAGTTTTAGTTAATTTAGTACTTCAACTTGGATTATTTGTCAATGCAACATTTAAACAAACAATGAACAAATATTATATAAATCATTTGTTTTAGTTAAAAATTACAGCAGTTGGAAAGCATGACCTGAAGAGACTATAAAATCTTTTGTCCTCCATCCTGTATCAGGACTCACTCAAACTCACTCCTCACTCTTTAAACTCACTCAGAATTAAAGCAGATCTAAATTTGGATTGGCAATACGTCACTACAGATCATTTCTGCATTTAACGAGGAGGCAATCATTTGGCTTCATTTGAAAAACCTGGTTCGCTCATTGAACAGTGCCAGAAACAGCCAGGTGGCCCTAATAATGCAGGCGGGCTCTAAAACCAGAATCCGAGCAGAGCTATTTATGACCTACGGAAGAAGATGAGAGAGATGGGGGCGGGGGACATTACTGCATAATTTGAATGTTTATATGAATGAATTATGCTTTTGATTTTCTGACCAAAGCTTGCTTGTTTGAACACGGAGGTCCAACTCCAGAGCCAGGCCAACTGCAATGAGACATCCGTTTTAACTATGCACAACAAAAGTCATTGACCTGACAGTGGATTTACCAGACTTTTTTTTTTTCTCCTCTTTCTCCATCAATCTGTCCCTCCTCCTCTTTCATGTCCTTTGCTCCTGTCTAGGGTGTGAGACGACAGCCATAGTGTTGAGAGAACCTGCCGTTGCGTGTAGATGAGTCGTTGTGCTCGGTACCAGACTGCAAATAAACATCTGGCCGGCATATTGGTTCCATGTGTGAAAATGAGATCCATCTGAATAATGACCAGACTCAATCAGGAATCAAGGGGGGGGGGGTGAATGCATGCTGATCCTGATTTGCTTGACAGTTCAAATTGGCAGCACCTTGTATAATTAAAGAGCATTTGGCCCCCTTTTTACTACCCCCCAAACCTCCTCTGGAGTTTGCCAAAGCATTATCAGCTGGTAGTTATTTGTCAGGGACCCCCCTCATAACGACCTTAATTGTTTTAGACAAACAAGTAAGCTTCTGGTCTATAGGCTTTTTATACAGGAAGACATAGCTTCTTTGATCCATACTATATTCCTTAGTGAAGCCTCTGAGATACTCGAAATGGGCAGTTTATGACTGTGCACTTGAGAGATTAAAGAAACCCCAATGCTTAAAAAAATGAACTTTACAGATCTTTTTTCTTTTTTTTATACATAAAAAAATGCAATTCATACATAAAATCATTGAATATATTGTGTATATTCAATGTCTGTTGAATATGTGTGTGTGTGTCTGTGTGTGATATATACAGTATATATAGTAGTAGTAGTTTTACTACATAGTAGTTTTATATTAATGTATTAATTTTATATTAACAAATCTGTAATAATTTCTACAACTTATTCTGCTTTCTTTGTTCCATTGAACATAAAATAAAATGCTGTAGTTAATCCTTAAACTGTTTTCGTCAATAATGAAAGTTAATAGGGTGCAAAACAACTGGGTGGGGGAAAACTTTTTGTGTTAGTCAGATACAGGTTTGGTTTGCCATGAGGTCAAATGAACGACAAAATGTTTTTTTTTTTAACAACTTCTTCAAAACAATCAAGGCAAAGCTTTGCACAGTCATTTCTGCTCTGAGCTTTGCTAAAAAAGGACTGTAGAAATGTTTATGCATGACTGTGTCATTTGTCATATTACTCAGTGCAGGTGGCATTTGAGGTGAGTGTGGCATAATGTAGCATGAGTGCTGACGGTGGCTGTTATGCTTCATTAAGGGCCATAAATGCTGCCTTTTTTTGTTTTGTTTTGTTTTTTTTTTGGGGGGGGGGGGTCTGCAGACTATTTGGCAGTTGCATTGTAAGGTAATCTTAAGCAAATCTGCTGACAGCTTTTCCAGGTATCATAATATGACAGCACACCAAGATTGTTTAGAGAAAACACAAGCTGATTTGGCATGACGATTCACAGTGTGATACGAATAAACAAAGCACAAACATTCCAATTGTTTACAGGCGTTGCTCAGCAACAGCTCCCGCGCAGCACAGCCGTCCATCAAGGGTTTGGCTGCGCCAATGGTGTCAGTGATGGAACGGGTGCAATAGAGGAGGAGACGTAATCAGGAGATGTGCAGCAGCCTTAAAATGAAAGGGGCAAGTCCATATGTGTTTTCTCTACCCATAAACAGCTCGCAGCCAATTACAACGTGACTGTAGCTATAATCATAGCAAGATGGACCTGGAGCCGCCCGGCTCTCATGACTTCTTGTGCTCACTTATACTTGTCGGCACATCTGCGAGCTGAATCTCAGATCACGGTGGAGATCGGTGTTCGTGTTTTTTGGCTCGCTCTCACACTGCACAGCGGTGGCTTCTGGGATCGCTCCCAGCATCTGCAGGAAAAACGTAGCAGCAGGGCATCAAACAAACAAGCCGGCTTGAAGTGTGTACGTCTGCGTACGCCATGGGCCTGACTTTTTGCCCATTTGTTATAGATTGCTGCCTGCTCTCCACGTCTTTCTCTTTCATTTCCCTCTATAATCATTTAATCGTGCAAAACCTCAGGGATAAGGTGCCACACCTACGCTTTTCAGCCAATTCCTCTTCAGGTAGCAGCACGCTCTGATTGTTTTGCTGTGTGTTTATCAATGTCTTCTGTCTGTAACAACAGGAGAATGCATCTTTTTCTCTCCTGCTATCTCACTCTATCAGCAGCTTTGATTAGAAAGGGGCCATGGAAACAGGAGAGAAGAGGGGAAGCACTCTGTTTTTGTTATTAAAAGATGCTTTCACTGAGGAATGTGTGCATTAGCTGTAGATTGTTTCCTATTAGCAGCTTATCTCCAAGGCTTTTGGCTAAGGGCCTGGCCAGAGTTTTTTTCCCCTGAAGAGAGAGAGAGAGTGAGTGAGTGTCAGGCTTGATGAGAAAGAGACTATGTAGGGCCTGGGGAATTAACCACTGCTGCCTAGAAACCCTGAAATCCATGACTCTGGCAGACCAGTCAGTGACGTGGCAACACCCATGGCTGACCAAGCAGAACTTGTGCCCTCACCTTGGGAAGACTGAAAGCACGATAGAGAGAGGGAGAATGTCAGCATGCTTTCGTTGCACATATTGTTTGAAATCATGAGTGAAAGGAAGATGGTGGTTTGTGTATTGGAAAGTCAATGACATAACAAAAGATCACAATAGAGACACCGCTATCTTTTAAGGATATTGTTCTGCTTCTGTATGAGACATCAAGACTTAATGTGGCTTCTGTTTAAATTATTTTTTAACAATACAGCGCAATCAGTAAATGATAACCCTATGCTTACAAAAACCTGTGTTAACCTTATGATTACAAAAAGTACAATTACATTACTGATTTTTTTACAGTCCTATATATATATATATACAGTTTGTGTTTAAGAAAAAAATACCATGGCACATAAGTATGATAATAATTCAGTACCACAGTGCAGTGGAAATATCTGAGACCACATTTAAAAATGTAATTTAAATGTAATTTGAAATGTACTTTATAATGTTTAACATTAATATAAAATTTTTTATAATATAATTATATTATTATTATTAATTACAAATAATAATAATAGTTTATTACTTTAAAATAAAATGTTGTTATTATTTTAATTTAGATTTTTTACATTATTTCTTCAGTTAAAGTTTTTACTCACTTTTATGCTGATAAAATAATTGGTGAATAAATATTTAGCATTACATTCTAAATGCATTTTTAGTTCAGTTTCAGAAGTATTTTCACTAGTGTTTTCAGACTTGTGGACAGATTTTCCATATGATCTCATGCATGTGCACAGCAAACCTTTTATGCTTATATGTCTTTTAGACATGGCATCTACTCCCAAGTGTAGTGTGTGCTGCTTAACAGATGCTGCACTGAACTAGTTTTGTCTCCGTGTTTCAGAATACAGGAAGCTTTAACAGTCCCACACTTTCCGCAGGCAGATTGGTGCTGTCCAACAGAAGTTCTCAGAGAGCTTGTAAAAACCATTCCTGAACAAATGTGCTCACAATTCTCTGCATTCCTCTGCAGCTGCACCGGGTGGCTTTGGAAAGTAGGAAAGTTCGAAAACATGGTGTTCATATTCACTTTTATAGAGGCCTAATTAGGGATTTGTGTGTTCTCACAAACAGGTTGTTCATGGCTACAGATGTTAAGCTTCCTGTGTGTTTGGCCCATAGGCCTGGACTACCGCAGACTATTTGCTCAGGGATAACTTCCTGCTCAGCTAGCACATTGCTGTTTCAGCATGCTTGTCTCTTTCTTTTGTGTGCATAAAGTTAGGGATTATATTTTTATGATACAGCATAGATAATTCCTGAAATGTGTGTGGGTTTGTGTCAGTAAGTTGCTTAATGTGTGTTACAGAGATGGCCCCACTGTTAATGGGACCCTTGGCAAATCCGGCAGGAAAAAATAAGTCCGGTTTTGCTCTGCCCCCCGGTCATTGGCTTTTTATTTTTTAATTTCATTGTTGTAGAAAGGAGGATCAGTGCTGGCAGCCCTTCTGCCAGCTGCACTTTTATCTCTCCGGCCCTTTTCAGAAGAAATATACCTCCAGAAGCCTTGCAAAACAACTGCACTTTTAGCCACACACAAAAATAGTTTGTTTTTGTTGTGCATTCAATAGACCGGCTATCCTTTTTAATACTCAAAAACATATAGATTACCAGTCCAGTAGGAGATTTTTCTCCACAAGAGGGAGAAAGATCGCCTGGAAAGCAGCAAATCCTGAAATGAAATTTGGCTTAATCCTCGTCTCTCCTCAATGCTAACTCCCCACAGATGTCCTTCTGCCGTCTCCCTTCCTGCATGGAAAAGTGACTGGAGGTCGCAGACGCGTGCTACCTACTGATACATCTCAAACAAAAGGTTCAGTTTCAGCCGAACTCTTGTCAAAGTGATTCCGCCACTCTAGCCTTTTTAAACCTTGTGACTGCTATTGATTAGCAGCTGTGTCGCTGCCCGCTTCTGACAACACCGCTGGGATGGTCCCTGCTATTTCTGGGTACTCGAGTAGACCAGATTTCCTCCCAGAGCGGTTTGTGTTTAGAAAACAAAGGTTATTTATTGTTTGCGAAACAGAAGTAGGTAAGAAAGAAAGGTGTACATCTTTAATGAATGACTTTTCGACAGGAAAGGTACAACTTTTTTTAGGTAGGCCTATTTAGTGACTTAATTATAAATATATTTTATTATACTTTTTTTTTTCATTCTGGATTCAGCAAACCTGGGGCTAGATCCACGAAACATTCTTAAGAATTAAATTATTTTTAACTGCTATTTTAATTATATTTCTTATTAATTTTCTTGTCTTTTTTTCTCTCCTAAAGACAAAACTTAAGAATTTGAATTCCTGAAGAGAATGTTCTTAAAAATCATTGTAAATTAGTTATTAAAGTTAATTTCAAATCTCCAACTTGTCTTAAACCCTCAAAGTTAAGATGTTTAAGAAATGTGTTGGGTTTCAAACATTAAGCATTACAATACATTACAGTAGCTACAGATAAAATTGTGTATGAGCACAAGTATTCAACAATCAATGTAAACTGTGATCCAATGATGAACTTCCTTAAGAAACTTTCCATGAATCTTAAGAAAAATTTAATTTTTCATAGGTTTTTCACACCGTTTGACTGGTAGATGGTGTGAATACCATTTGTGAATCAGTTGGTTCCAGTTGGTTCCAAAAAACATATATTTTTTTCATTGCATCCGGTTTAAAAGTAGCTGAATATTCTAATAAAAATAATGTGAATATGCCTCCTCTAGAGTAATTAGTCACAACGTCTCAGGTGATTGGCTTGTATCTAGAGAGCACATTTCTAACTGCCAATGAGTTGAATGGTAATGCTAACAGATAGCTTTTTCCAATTATTATATATACTGTATACTTGTATATATTCTACATATCCTTTTCATTTAATCCCTCGCAGTGCTCTTTTCCAAAAACTGTCAGCACTAATGGTTACATTTCCATCTGTTATCCTTCTGATCTCCTCAAGTCATCAGACTGTCTCAGTTTTGTCGTTTCTCTTCAGTGTCTGTGATGTGGCATGTGCCCACTCTTCCCCAGGGGCTCGGGGTCAGTGAATCATCCTCTAGCAGCTTTGTTATGCTCTCGTTTGGGAGTCCGGGCAGCACAGGTCAGCATGGGGACAGAATGTGAAGAGACGACTTTAGATTTGGAGTCAGGCTCATCCTAGCCTGACTACGTCAGACTTCGTACTTCCGCTCAATTTCAGTTCACTTCTGTACTCCGTCTGAGATAGCAAATCAGCTCCCAGATTCTCTCCAGCTCTGCACCAGCCATCCAATCAACGAACAGAGGGCGGTCTGAGAGCCGTGACGTAGACCCTAAGCGCCGAATTTAAGATTGTAGTTTAGGTTAGGAAAATTGAAAACGACAGCGGACAAGGAGACACAGAATGCTGTTCGCTCTGTTGTGGAGGATATTCCCGGCATTTGCCAACTGAAGCCCGAACAAGAAGAGTGTTTGTTTCACATTTTGAATGGAGGTGATGTTGTGGCCCTACTCCCGACAGGTTTTGGGAAAAGTTTAATTTATCAACTGTTACCGATCGTCAGCGAGAAACTGGGGAGGCCAAAAAGTCTGGCAAGGTGATAATGGGGATTGTGAACAGCCATGTTCACTCCGGTATTTCGCTCGATAGTTTTGTTTTCGCAGCATAACTGTGTTTACAGTAGAAGTTTGAGGTGGCTGAGCCGGCAAATAACACATGTCATAACCAAATGTCATACCTGTAAACCCTTAAACCAATGACGTCATAACCACTTTACAGGTACACCAATGATTTTAAACTTCAGACAAGCGCCCCCCGACAAGAAAGTAAACACTTGTCAATTATGCCCTTCCAGACTCCGTCTACGAAGCAAAGCGAAGTAGCAGAGTTTGGTATTACCAGGCTAGGCTCATCCTGCTCCCCAAGGAAAGATATAGGTACTGTATGTCCAGCAGGAGTTCAGCTATATGATGGTTGCAGAAGCCACTGTGTACGGATGTAATGGTGGGCTTTGTTAGTATATCTTTCTCCTTGCTTTTGATGAGTCACAATCTGTGTTCTGTTTCTACAGTGCTAGCCACACAGCTAGAAAGATAGTACACACTCGCTATTCCTACTCTAAACTTTCATTCTCTTTCACTTTTATTTTATAATCATATTATTTTAGAAAACTAAAAAAAAGTTTAAA